>NC_067398.1:105845553-106005553 GCF_016432865.1 Antechinus flavipes
TTAGAGAAGAGAAGAAGGTGAAAAGAAAGATAAAAATATGGTAACTATGTTCATGTATTGAAGGTTTTTAATTTGGTCTGAAAGGAGAACTAGGAGAAATGGGAAGTAGTTGCTAAGAGGTTAGTTATGTCTTGATGAGGGGAAACTTTGTTATTCCCTCCCTCAAAAAACTATCTACAAATTAAATAGACTCCACTAAGAAAGGATGAATTCCCCTTCAATGCACATCTTCAAGTAATGACTTCAACCCTTGCTCTAATCATCTCTGGTATTCTCTCCTTAACCCAGTTAAATGAAGTGCACTCCCACTTCAGATTTCTCTTAGCATATTACCTGTTTCTTACTTTCACATCTGCTATACTCTTTTCACATAGTACCCATGGGATTGATGGCATATTGGGCAACTGGTTTAATTTTCCTTAGTCTTATTTTCCTCATTTGTAAAATTCAATTTGGAAATAGATGGCTATTGAAGTCTCTTCCAGCTATAAATGATTATTCTTATGAACATAGTTATTGTAATTATTTGTTCTTATCCTCCTAGATTGAAAATCTTTGAGAGCAGGTACTATATTATGTCTTCTTATAACTCCCACTATCTTACATAAGGCATAAAGCCCAAAAAGCTAGTTGCTCAGTGGATATATTGCTGGAACTAGAGTCAAAAAGATCTGAATTCAAATGTAGCCCTTAACACTAAGTAGCTGTGTGACTCTGAGCAAGTCACTTAATCTTTGTCTCAGTTTCCAAAGTTGTAAAATGGGAGTCTGAGAATAAGATACAGTCTATGTTTATTGTGAGAATCAAATGAGATGATAATTTTAAAGAACTTAAAATAATGCTTGGTACATAATGGGTGCTCAATGAATCCTTTCTTCTTCTTTTCATTATTTCCTTTCTTTCTTAGACAACTAATTGTCTGTTTCTGCATCTATAATATGATGATAACTGTAACAACTATTAACTCTAATCAAAAGTACTCACACACACACACACAAACAAAAAAACAAAAACAAGGTTTTGTCTTTTTTTTTTTTTAAACAGATGTCCCAATCCCCACCCCAGCCAATGGGGCTTCTTAAACTACTGCTGATTGAAAAACAAAGGCATTGCTTTTCATTCTGATGTATCAGGAAATTAAATTAATGTGGTCAATGTTAGTCTCTCATTCTTTCCCACTTATTCTCTGACTAGTTAACCCATCAAAATTTACAGGGTATTCCACAAAAGTGAATCATCTTCTTCTTTGAAGCTCTCTTTAATTGTGCTTACAGTTATTTTTGACCATGAATAGGCATGCATTGGGAATCATTGCATGAGACCATCCTCATCTCCTAATCTTGTTTTGAAGTGGAATAGCTGTAAGATGTTTCCAAACTAATGAACATGCTGACATAGCAAGGTTCCTGTTTCCTTTGGTGAACGAGACAACTTTAAAGTATGGATGGGAACTTTTATCACAAATTGCTTTCTAAAATAAATTATTTTGCTAGTATCTAAAAGTATACAAAATAAAAGTTTGTTAATAATTGTATAATAGGGTTTTTATTTTATATTTTGCTGTGAATGGGGGGGAATAGAAGAAAGTGATTATCTATTTTTGCCACATAACTATTTGGTTTTTCTCAGCTGTTCTTGGTGAATACGAATGAATTTTTGTATTGTGTAATCATGTAGCAGATGATTTTGATAATTTAAGATCTAAGAATAAAAGTTCTTGCTTTTGTGTTTTATAAATCAGTTCATAATGACCTGAGTTGATATCTAAAGCATACTTCCTCTGGACATGGGCAAACTTCCCCATGAACTCAGAATATATATTATGACCATAAATCACAGAAGAGTTGCAAGTCTGTATTCATGGAAGGCATTTCCTTCTCTATAATATTTAAAAGTGATGCCGTCATATATACAGAAAATATTTTGTTCAATTTATTACTATAGCTATAGGTATAAGCTAATGCAAAGAATTAATAATGAAAGTGGGAAGTTTCACTCAATCTCTATTGGGAGTAACAATGATTATGAGTTTAAGATTTTACTCATTATAAATAAAGATGGTTCTTAGTTTCAAACACAGATTTTATATTGTTCTAAGGAAAATGACATCCATTATTATACATATCAATGTTGTTCACATAAGCAGGGATTGAAATTTATTATAACTTCATATTTCCCCATAATTTTATTCTAGTAAAGATTATAGTTATACAATGTAACCAAATGAGCAAAACAAAAATAAACAAATCAAATATTAATAATTTATACCAAAGGTGATCATAATACAATTAATCAATTATAAAAAGCCTCTAAGCCAATTTTTAAGGAATTGCTTCCCAATATAAATATAGGACTTACATCGTCAACTATAACTATTTCTGGGGAAAATAAAGGAAAAACAAAATAATTAAAAAGACATTTATCACTCATGGTTTCATGTAGAAAGCAGAAAATGGGTGACTAAATTTCCCAAATTAATTTATAAATGTAATGCCATAGTAAAAAGCTATTTCCTGATATTAATTAATTGCCTTGAAAAGGCAAGCACTTTGATACATGGATTATACATGTGCAATCAAGCAAAACATATTTCTGTATTAGCCATGTTACAAAAGAGAACAGAGACAAAAAATACAAAGCAAGCAAACAAAAAAAGTTTAAAAATAATAAGCTTGAATTTGCATTCAGACTCCATCAGTTCTTCCTCTGCAGGTGGATAGCATTTTTTTTTTAAATCATAAATCCTTTGGAATTGTCTTAGTTCATTGTTTGGCTGAGAATAGCTAAGCCATTGATAATACAATAGTGCTATTACTACATACAGTGCTATTCTGACTCTGCTCACTTCATTTTGCATCAATTCATATAAGTTTTTTCAGCTTTTCTGAAACTATCTTGCTCATCATTTCTTATAGTACAATAGTATTTTATCAAAATTATATGCCATAATTGGTTCAATCTTTCATCAATTAATAGGCATGCCTTCAACTTCTACTTCTTTGCCAACACAAATAGAGCTGCTCTAAATATTTTTTACTCTATTTTACTTTAATATTCTTCCCCTTCTTAAAGCAGCTCAAGATCATATTAACTCTTTGACTATCATAATACATTTTCACTGAACTAACCTTTTTTTTCAGATAAGCTGCTATCTAACCCTAACCCTAATACTGAAGTTTAGTATTTCTCCTCTTCTTCTTTGAAATTTATGTCTGGAATGATAAGGAAAGCAATGATGATACTGATGTTCCAGAAAACAATCTTTATCCAGCACCTTTAAAGGTATTTCTTAATGTCTGATGTGAGATTAAGCTAAAATGCTCTAATTTTCTACATCTCCATGACAGTTTTTCTCAAAATCACTTACATCTTCTTGAAAATTCAAGGTAAAGAACTCCATACCCATTTTCCTTCACATCAGCAATGGTAGATGCCTTGTAGTACTCTCATTTTTGTTAAACTGTCAAATGATATTTTGGGAATATTTTGCTTGAGTTACATTTGATATAGAAATTTCCATGTGGTCTTTAACAATCTCACAGGGGTATTATAAGATTGAATAAGTTAATGCTTGTAAAATGGGATTCACCTGAAGAGTACTGCAAAGTTGCTTGTGTCATTACACTGACGAAAAAGGAGTTGGTTGGGATTTAAACATATGGCTGCTTCTAGTTACTAAAATAAAGCAAGAATTCTCCTGGGTAAAAATGAATTTGCTAGCAATGTTAGATTTCCTCCCCTGCTTTTCCTCACTATCACATTTTAATTACTTGGTGGGTGTATGTGTTTAAAAATGGGGCCTCTCAGCAACAGATCTCACTCTTTTGAATTTATTACATCCCCAATGGTTGGGTCCATTACCAAACTTAGCTTTTAAAACAAGTAACATACAGTTTCTCAGCAAACTATATGTCTCCATGAGACATTTGGTGTCCTCTAAATCACATTTGTCGATGGGTGCTGACATTGGGATGCATAAATGGATATGATCATTAAAACATTTGTTTTGCTGAGACTAGGAAAAAATAGGAATAAAAGGAGGCAGGACTCGAGGAGAAGAAAATATGGCTTCTCTGACTATAACAGAAATGAGGCATTTTGAGGTTGAATAAGGAAATCATTTTCACTTAAATTTCAGAGTTGATTTCTTTTCTTCTTTTTTTATATGAAACTTTATTACTCTGTAATGAGATGAGGCATCTTTCTATATGATTCAAGAACTGAAGTTGTAATCCATTAGTAAAGAGAAATTGGTCTTTTCATCTAAGAAATTTCAGGGTGCTTAATTTTAGTGTGAGCCAGGCATTTTTTGTGAAAGCTTTACTTCCTCTTTGGCCTTGAATCCCCTCTCTTTTGAGGAGCTTTGACAAGTCTTGCTCTCAACTATTTCAAATTGTTTTGAAATGAAACTTGGTACAGAGGCTTTGTCACATGAAATATTTATCTTTATGAGATGATACTTAAATCAGACTAGCAGGAATTTTGCTGTAGTGATATTTAAATTATTACTAATGCTCAGTAAAAAGCAGTAGTGTAATTTTGTGGGGTATATTTTAAGAGCCATTTGAGGAACATAAGGCCAAACTGACTTCTTCCTGGAATTCTTGATTGCTTAAAGCCAGACTTATTAATAACTAAACTTCTACCCAATGCAATAGTGTTCTAAAATATCTCATAACCTTGAAAGAAATGGGAAAAGCAGATGACAAGATAGGAAAGACAATCATGGGACTATTTAACTTACATTTATATAGCCCTTTAATTTTTTGCAAAATGCTTTATAAAAAATATCTCATTAAAACCTCATAACATCTCTTGTAGGTACATGACACTTCTACCTAAGCTTTGTAGCAAAAAGAATTAAGACTCAAAGATTAAATATTTTGTCTAGTTATAAATGTCTTTATTATTTTTGTTGCTTAGTTGCTATCATGTCTGATTTTCTATGACTTCATTTAGTTTTTTCTAGGAAAAGATACTGGAGCAGTTTGTCACTTCTTTCTCCAGCTCCTTTTACAAATGAAGAAACTGAGGCAACAGGATTAAGTGACTTGCTCAGAATTATACAGATAGTAAATGTCTGAAACTAGATTTGAACTGAGGAATATGAGTTCTGGCAGAATCAGTTCTGGCACTCTGTTATTTATGTTATATTGTATTGTGTTATATTATATATTTACTATATAATTATAATAGCATAATTCTATACTTACATATAATTATATAACAATATAATGTAGATTATTAATATAATACATGCCAATTATATGATACATACTCTATTATTATAGATTTATTACACAATATTTTTATGACATAATTTTATTCTTACATCAAACACACATCACATCAAAGCCAAATGTTCTCCTTAGGTAGTGAGAATACTTTTTTCTCATCCATTTATATCTTGGAACATCTTTAAGATGCATGGTTCTAATTTAAAATTTTTAATTCCACCATTATATGCCAAGGAAGTTGACAGTGTTAAGATTGAGGGCATGACAACATCAATGAATGATTTACTTGCTCTTCAAAAATGTTGTTCTGAAACATGACACATTTCCCTGCTATTAAGCTTAGTATATTCTAGCAATGGAAAAGCACAGCAGCTCTCTGAGAACATTAAAGAGAAGCAAGAAAGACAGCATTAGTTCATTCTGCTTTCAAGGGTGAGTCATTCACCCTGTGCCACTGCTGAAGTGAAACATTTTTATTGATTTGCAGATTAAGAATCCATTTAAAAAGTGATAAATCAATCCTTCTCTTTAACCAAACCCTAGCCCCTACAGGAACAGGAAAGTAATCACCTGTGTTTGACAGAAGCTTACTTGACTAGTCCTTCTCATTGAGGGAGAAAACTTTGGTACATAATGAAGGTGCTATGCCTTTGAATGTCTTAACTACAAGTCTGAAAATTTCCTTTACAAATCAATACACTAGTAGCTTCAAGGCTGCAGGTAGAATCAAGTACACAATGCTTATTAAATTTAGTTATAATTGCATTTAAAAGTCAAAAAGTAGTTTAGCTCTATCCTGGACCTTTACTTGTAGGGTTCTAATCCATAGTTTTATAAATTAATATGATAAGGTAGCTCATAGGTACAGAGCATAGAATACTCACTGTTGGGCCTGGAGTCAAGAAGATTATCATCATGAGTTTCAAATCTCAGAAACTGACTAGCTGTGTAAACCTGAGCAAGTCATGTGTGTATTTTTTTTAACCTCAGTTTCTGCATCTGTAAAAGACTCTGGAGAAGGAGATAGCAAACTACTTCACTGTCTCTGCCGAGAAAATCCTAAATGAGGTCACCAAAAGTCAGATACAACTAAAATGACTAAACAATAACATTATGAACAAGAGAAGAACTAAGGCAGTAGAATACTTATTGGTTGTGTTTCAAATGCAATGTTGGGGACAAACACATTATCTTATTTAATTCTGAGTTCACTGTAAGGAAATACATTTATTCCAGTTTAAATCAGATATTCTGGAAACAAATCAGATTATTGGAGTCTTTTCCAAATAACCATTCGAAATAATTGGGTTTTAATAGAATTTTAGATTTAGGACCAAGGATAGACCTTTAACCTTTAAAATTCCTGCATTTGAGGAGGATTCTGGAAAGATGGCAAAATAGATTGGTAAATTTCAACTCTCCCAACTTTCCCCAAAAATAGAAAAAATTGTGCCACAGGACAAACATAGACTGGTGAAAAACCAAGAAGATATGGGGAAGAACAAAGGTTTTCCTGATACAATTCCACAAGATTTGAAGAAAGACCTTGGCCCAGAATTAACCTGTCTAAAGCATACACACCTCTACTGGAAACATCAAGTGGGAATCCCTCAGGCTAGCTGGTTGTAGCTTGAGGCTTGGCAGGAACCACAGAGACTTTCTCCTACTCTACTATTTGTTCTTTGGGGATTTGAGTCCAGGAAGACTGAGTGAACTTTACCTGATAGGGAGCCAGGCCAAGCTGTGTTGCTGAGACATGGCTCTGGGAAAAGAAGGAACCAACATCTAGTAAGTACAGAAGCAGTGGAGCAGGAATGGTGGCAAGTGGCCACTTGCAGGAGATGGAGTTTGTGGTTTGGGGTTCCTGGTCAGAGTGGAGAGCTGAAGGGAGCTTAAGGCACCATCCCCCCATCTTACACTTATACCTCTTATTTAAAAAAAATGAACCATCAAAGATGAAAGAACCTCACCATTTAAACATATTATGAGAACAGGGAAGACACAGATTCATCTTCAAAGAAGGACACTGTGGTTAAAAAAAAAAGTTCTACCCCAAAGAATAATGTGAAATGATCCCTGGCCCAGAGAGAATTTATAGAAGAATTCAAAAAAGAATTTTAAAAAATCAAAAGAGAGACACTGAAGAAAAACTAAAGAAAAAAAATAAAATCATCCTAGAAAAATACGACTATGAAAAAAAGTTAAGCAATCAGAAAAGAAGGTACAGAGTTTCAAAGATGAAAATAACTCTTTGAAAATTAAAATTGGGCAAGGAGAAGCCAGTAAAGCATTGGGAGACCAAAAAACAACAACAAAAAACAAACAAACAAACAAACAAAAACAGATTATAAAGAATGAGAAAATAAAATGTCAATATCAAAGAGCAATTTTAAGGAACTCAACAGGGACAAATTGCTTAAACATGGAAAACTGTTTATGGTCTTATTTATTTTTTTCTTTGTTAAAGCTTTTTATTTTTCAAAACATATCGCATGGACAATTCTTCAGCATTAGCCTTTGTAAAACTTGTGTTCCAATTTTTCCCCTTTTCCTCTCCCCTATCCTCTATATGACAAGTAGTCCAATATATGTTAAACATGGTAGAAATATATGTTAAATCCAATATATGCATACATATTTATTCAATTATCTTGCCACATAAGAAAAATCAAATCACACCAGAAAAAAAATGAGAAGCAAAATAAAATGCAAGCAAACAACACAAAGAGTGAAAATGCTATGTTGTGAACTACACTCAGTTCCCACAATCCTCTCACTGAGAATAGATGGCTCTCTTCATCACAAGACCATTGGAACTGGTCTGAATCATCTCGTTGTTGAAGAGAGCCACATGCAACAGGATTGATCATCGTATAATCTTATTGTTGAGGTGTATAACGATCTGTTGGTTCTGCTCATTTCACTTAGCATCAGTTCATGTAAGTCTTTCCAGGCCTCTCTGAAATCATTCTGCTTGTTTCTTATAGAAAAATAATATTCCATAATATTCATATACCATAATTTATTCAGGCATTTTCCAACTGAGGGGCATCCAATCAGTTTCCAGTTTCTTGCCACTATGAAAAAGATTGCCACAAACATTTTTGCATATGAGTCCCTTTCCCTCTTTTAAGATCTCTTTGTGATATAAGCCCAGTAGAAACACTGCTGGGTCGAAGTGTATGCACAGTTTGATAACTCTTTGGGCATAGTTCCAAATTGCTCTCCAGAATGGTTGGATCCATTCACAACTCCAAAAACAATGTATTAGTATCCCAGTTTTTATGGTTTTATTTTTTACATATGAAATTTATACTTTATGTTTAAGATTTATATCAACAATAGGGTAAGCTAAAAAGAAAGATTGGCAGAGTAAAGGTAAAAAGAGTAATCATGTTATACAAATGAGGCACAGAGGAAGAAAAAAACATTGAGGCATGGGGTGGGGGAAGAGGGCTCTTAGTTCTGAAGACCTACACACATTGAGAGTGGGTTCAATAGGCAATACTACATATATACCATGAAGAGAATAGCACCCTCCAAAATCTATAAAAAAAAAAAATTAAGGGGGGAAGGATAGGTGGATGAAGAAGCAGAGGGTGAAGGAAGAAGACAAGGGAGGGACTCCTGGGTGGGGGGAGGTTAAGTAATAGTAAGCCAGGTTATGAAGTGGAATTTAATGAAAGAGTCAGCAGGGATAGGAAAGATATGTGTATATCTGTGAATGTGTTTATTTATATATATCTTTTCTTAACTGTAGCTTGCTTGTAGGTGATTCTGAAGGATGAAAAGGAGATATGTCTATGTCTATGTGTATGTATATGTTTACATGTTTATATAAATATACCCTTTCTTCACTATAACCACCTGACGGGTATTGGGGGAGATGAAAAGGGGGAAAGTAAATAAGGTGCCCAGCAGAAAACAAAAGAACAATTTACAAGAAAATAAAGAAAAGATGGATACTCATGAATATAATTTCTTATACACATAGATATAGATCTATACATACTTTCTTAAATGGTATTTGTTGTCATATATTTTGAATTCTCCCTGACGTTCTGCTGGGTACATGATAATGTTCTCTTTTGTTTTGTTTTATATTGCTTTTCTGTTTTTCTTTTTGCTTATTCATTTTCTTCAAATGAAACAAATTTGGGAGGAAAAAAACTCCGGCATTTTATAGCTGAGTAAATTAAGGTCCCAAGAAGTTAATTAAGTGCCTTCCCTGAGTTAATACAGGTATTAAATAGTAGAGTTTAAATTCAAATTCAGGACCAAATCCAGTACTCTTCTCCCTTCACCACACTTTCATACTTCTGAACTTGGTCAGTCTCTTAACAAGTTATAATGTAACTGGGAGGTAATCTTTAGTGAAGTTTCCTAACTCAATCACACATAAGAATATTTCTCTACAATTAAAAAGCTTGGCATACTGATGAAAACATGAACCCTGAGAGGAAATGAAAATTCAGGAAATAATTAGAAAGTTGTACAGAACCTACATGAAGGCATCTAAATGTCTCAGTGAATTGTGCACTGGATCTAGAGTTGGGAAGATATGAGTTGAAATTCAGCTTCAGATACTTGCTATATGATGCTAGACAAGTCTAGTTAACCTCTGATTGTCTTAATTCACTGGAGAAGGAAATGACTTCTTTGCCAAGAAAACTCTATGGACTGTATGGTTCACAGAGTCATAAAGATTCAGATACAACTTAATGGCTAAACAGCACAGAATGTATAAAAAGTACAATTTCATCATTTGCTTGATAATTTTAAGCAAACTATAATTGTCCTTCCCAAAGAGAATCTTCTCTCCAGCATATGCAGTATTTTCTAACCTCACTTTTCCAAAGCAAAGATGGCTAAAAGTATCTCCTCTAAATGCCACCAGCCAGAGCTCCCATTCTAGTGTAGTACTCAAATTGTTAGCTGCTAATTATTAGCACCCAAGTTACATTTAACCTTTACATTTCACATTGATTTGCTTTTACACAACATTATTTATTTTAATGATATAATGTTAACAGAAGTTACAGTATTTCCTACTCACTACCACCTGGCATTGGTTTAAGGTCACACCATCCCCTCTATTACTTCAATTTCTGAGGGCAAGTAATTTCCAATTTAAGATATTTGTACATAACATTGGTCTCAACAAATGCATGTTCAAATGTGGCATTACTGATCTTGGTCTTAAACTTTTGTCCTTTGTGCATTGATAATCAGATGGCTACAAATCCAAGACACTCATTTCTAACCTTTTCAAAATGCACAAAATTGCATATTCCAAATGAAAGAACAAAAACCAAAGGGGAAAAATGGAACAAAACAAGCAACAGCAACAGCAACAAACAAACAAAACACTATTCAGTTGAACCAGATGTTAGAGGCAGAGGTTAGCAGGAAAAGTCAACTGAAGATAAGTCAAACCAATAGAAGTCTGCTAGTTAGACTTTTTGAATGTACACCCAACCAAACAAAAATGTTACTCCTGTATACATATTACCTCTCTATAACATTTCCATTATGTGTCTTTATGGGTCTCTTTGAGAATTTGCATTAGACAAATAATTTATATGTTTACAAGTGAAGCTATTCCCAAGTCTTATGGGGAGATGGGAATAACCAAATAACTGAGCCCAAAATTTGTAACCCAATGAGTGTGGTACTCTGACTCTAGTAAAATCACACCATCCCAGGAGGGAGCAATGGAAAAGGAATGGGGATAAGATAATAATTAATTGATCAAGGTCCCCATTGCTGGGGTTCAAGACTGAGCTGGTTCAATAATCCTATTAATAAGTTTTAAGGACTTCAAGGGATCCTTTCATTATACCTGAAAACCCTTGTTTAGGGAAAATTGCCCTTCTACCTATTTTCTGATACCAAATCTGTGCGTGATGTATTGAATTTTTTCATCATGAAATTCAAAAGGACACTGGACAAGAAAGGGGCTTTATCAGTTTCCTGTCCTGTCATTTAAAAGATGAAGATAAGAACTAAAGAAAGTATATGATTTTTTCCTGGGTTTCATAATAAATAAGAAACAGAATGGATATGTGAACTCTTTGTCTCTTAAGAATAGAAATATAGTGCTTCATCATACTGAAGGTTCAATTTCTATAACCATGCTTTATGGTGATATCATGTCCCTATTAATCTCCTGACATTATACTAAGTACTATGAATAGAAAGAAATCCTCTCCCCTTCAAAAATCACTGAGATCACGAAGCTCAAAGTCTAAAGTAGAGATATACAAACAATTAAGTATAATAAGATGTATATGGATTAAATAGCAAGTAATATCAGAGAGAAGACCAAAGGATTAAAGGCACTGGGAAAGACTTCTTGTAAAAGGTGAGACTTTAGCTGAGACTTGAAGGAAGCAAGAAGCCAGATGAGGATGGAGAAAGTGCCACACATGGAAAATCGTCTATGAAAACATTTATAACCAGAAGATTTAGTGTTATTTACAAGGAATAACAAGGAGATCAGCAACACTAAATCACAGAACACTTGATGATAAGTAAGATATAAGACTGGAAATGTAGAAAGGGGCTAAATTATAGAGGTCTTTAAAAGACAAAGGATATTATATTTTATCCTGGAGGCAACAAGGAACAATTGGGTTTTCTGGGAGTTTTTTGGATTGGAGGAAGGGGAAAATAATGTAATCAATTTGACATTTGAGTTCAGTATAGGTTGGATTGAGAAGAAATTTGTGGCAAAAATATCAACCAAAAGACTACTTTGAGGTGAAGGAGGTCTATCCCCAGAATAGTGACAATGCTACAGATATAAAGGGCGAGGAGTATTCAAGATATCACAAAAGTAGAAAGGGAAATAAAAGGATATGACAAATGATTGAGTATGAGGAATGAGAAAGAAGGGGGAATTGAAAATGCACCTAGATTGAGAGCTTGAATTACTGAGGAAATGGTCTTACCTTTGACAGAAATTGGGAATTTAGGCAGTGAAAGGTTTGGAGAGAAAGGATTGTGAATACAAGTCTTTTTTTTTTTTTTTTTAATTCATTATTCCTGTTATCCTTTCCCCATCCATCGAAAAGACAAAAAAAAAAAATCAATTGTATATGTGAAATCATGCAGAATGTATCTCCATATTAGTCGTGTCAACCAAAGCAACTACATAATATTTCAGTTTGACTCAGAATTCATTAGTCATTTCTTTTTTCTTCATGAATCCTTTGGAATTTTCTTGGATCATTGTATTGATCAGAATAACTAAGTCATTCACAGTTGATCATCATTACAACACTGCTGTTGTATGAACTGATGGAAAATGAAGTGAGAACTTAGAGTGCAAAATGATCTCTAAGATCTCACTTCATTTTCCAGCAGTTCATATAGGTCTTACTAGGTTTTTCTGGATCACCCCCCCCATCATCATTTATATGCCACAGCTCATTCAGTCATTCCCCAATTTATGAACATCCCCTCAAAGTTCAATTCATTGCCACCACAAAAAGAGCTGGTATAAATATATGTATGCATAGATCCTTTTTCTTTTTCTTTGAGCTCTTTGAGGTACAGATTTAGCTACAATTTTATAACTCTTTGGATATAGTTGCAGATTATTTCCCAGAGATGGTTAGGCCAGTTCACTAATTCAAAAACAATTTATTAATGTGCCTACTTTCCCTCATCTTCTCAAATATTTGTCACTTCCAATAGGTAGTGGTGGTACCTCAGAGATGTTTAATTTGCTTTTCAACTAGTAAAGTTTTAGACATGTTGAGTTTGAGACATCCCTAAGACATCTAGTTTGAAATGTCAAAAAGATAAATGGAAATGTGTGATCTGATCAGGAGAGAGATTAGAATGGGACAAGTAAAATCTGAGTGACTTCTGTATAAAGATGATAAAACAAACTTCTGGAACTAAAAAAAAATCACAAAATGAAATAGTGTCGAGAGAGCAGAGGGTATGGCCTAGAAAAGAGAGCTGGAGAACACCTCTAGTGAGCTTGCATGCCTGAATGAAGATCCAGCAAAGGAGGCAGGGAAGGAGCAATTTAATAAATAGGACAACCAAGACAGAGCTTTTTCTAAACAAAATAAAATAAAATAAAGAAATATAAAAAGAATGTCAAAGGAAAAAAGAACGATTAAAGTGTCAAACTTAGGTGAGAGGTCAAGTAAGATGAAGATTGAGCAAAAATCATTAAATTTGATAATTAAGATATTATAAGTAGCTTTAGAGATGTGAATTTTTTTTAAATTTAAATTTTATTTTATTTAAAAATAACTTTGTATTGACACAATCCATGGCAGGGTAATTTTTTACAACATTATCCCTTGCACTCGCTTATGTTTCGATTTTTCCCCTCCCTCCCTCCAACCCCCTCCCCCCAAGATGGCAAGCAGTCCTATATATGTTAAATATGTTGCAGTATATCCTAGATACAATACATATTTGCAGAACCGAACAGTTCTCCTGTTGCACAGGGAGAATTGGATTCAGAAGGTAAAAATAACTCGGGAAGAAAATCAAAAATGCAAATAGTTCACATTCGTTTCCCAGTGTTCCTTCATTGGGTGTAGCTGTTTCTGTCCATCATTTATCCATTGAAACTCAGTTAGGTCTCTTTGTCATAGAAATCAACTTCCATCAGAATACATAGAGATGTGAAATTAAGTTAAATCATAAGGTCAAAAATCAAATGGTAGAGAGTTTAGAAGAGAATTAGTGGAAAGGTCATGGAAGATCCTACTGTAAAATACCTTTTCATGGACTTTAGCCAAAAAATGAGGAGAAACATAGGATAATATATAGCATAGAAGGATGCATCAAGTCAAAGGGATTTTTAGTGGTGGTGGTTGGTGTTTGTGATAATGCTTTTTTTATTTATATTGAAGTGACATGGGCATGTTGTAGTAAAGAAGAAACTTTTGAAGATTAATGAAAGTGTGGGAATAACAGTGGGTGCAATTTGTTGAGGATGGCATAGATAGGAATAACATGTATATGTAGAAGAGTTGGCTTTGGCAAGAAGAGTCATATATTTATGTGAAATGTGAATAAAAGAGGAGCTAATTGAAGAAGGCTTCTGTGTAAGGAAAAGAGAAATGGCTTCAATTCATTTTTAGTACAATATTAAACAAAGGTTTTAGCTGAGAAAGTAGAGGGGTGGGTAAGTTAGGAAGTTTAAAAAGGGATTTAAAAATTAGAAAAGCTACTGTTCGTAAGGGACATATTTATCCTCATAGAAGTTTTGATTACAATAAGTCATAGCTTTGGTTGAATGTTTGGAAATACATAAAAATAATGAGATTCCACAAGTTAAAGAAAATAATTGTACTGCAAACACAAAAAATTACATAGCCTTTTAATTTAATTTTAAGTTCAAAAGGGCAGATTCTATTAGCTCATATCAAAGATATATGAGTCATTCCTTGCTTAAACTTAAGCATATGAGTCAAAATCCTTGGAAAGCAAAAATGGTTGACCTAAATTTTTTTTTCATAGCTAATATATTATTCTCTCCTATAAACATCATTGGAAGTTACATGAAAGGCTAAAAATTGTCTTCATGAATGTCACTATGAATTATCTGGTTAATAAGATCTTCTAGGCTTTATTTGCGTCAAGCAGTGATTTATAGATCACCTTAATAAAAAGTCTTGCTTATGTCTTATTGGATAATTTTCTTTTTAAAACACTTATTTCTATATTTCAAAGAAATATTTTCTAAAAACAAGGTACAAAATTCCTTAAACTTGAGGATTTCCTTTTAGGACAAAACATGATTCACAAGGCTTACATAAAATTTATCATGCAATACATAAAATTATAGTAAATGTAATAGACAAGCTAATTGGCAGAACTACATGCTGCAGGAGAAGATTAATATTAAAAATTCAGAGGAAGAAGGTGAACTTTGGTAAACACAAATGGGAAGAAATAGAAATGAATCAGCCAATAATCAATAAATATTTATTAATACTTTCTATGTGCCAGGCACTAGTAGGAATACATAAACAAAAATAAAGACTATTCTTCCTCTCAAGGATCTTGTCTTCTAATAGAGAAGACAGCTCATAAAAAGGAAGCTACAAAAGGAAGGTTAGGAGGGAACAAAGAAGAGTTACAGAAATATGGTGGGAAAAGTACAGAATTCAGTCAAAAGAAGAATGATGGTGGCTGGCTTATTAATTCTCCTTAAATCAAAGTTCTGAGAGGAATCATCCAATCATTCTGGATAGCAATTTGGAACTATGATCAAAGGGCAATAAAATTGTGTATATGCTTTGATCCAGCAATATCAGTATTGAGTCTATATCCCAAAGACATTCAAAAAAAGAGAGAAAGAACGTTTTTGTACAAAAGTATTTACAGTAGCTTCTTTGTGGTATCTAAGAATCAGAAATCAAAAGGAAGCCCATTAATTGATGAACAAATAAACAAGCTGTCATATATGATTGTAATGGAATATTACTGTCCAGTAATGACTACAAAAAGATTTCAGGACAACTTAGAAATATTTATTTGACCCTTGTGATGCATAGTGAAATGAACAGAACTAGGAGGACATTGAAACTAGTTAGAGCAATATTGTTTGATGAAGAACTGTGATAGAGTTTGCTATTTTTAGCAATACAATGATCCAAGACAATCCCAAAGGAATAGTGATAAAAATCTCTCCAGAGAAAGAACTGATATTAGTAGAATATGGATGGAAGCATAAAGCATACTAATTTTAACTTTCATTTTTTCTTTTACTTGAGTCTTCTCATACAAACTAATAACTAATTGAAGAACCTAAATCATATTGCTTATTTTCTTAAGGAGGGGGAGAGGAAGAAGAGAATGATGGATAGGATGAGAAGAGAGAGAGAAATAATGATAGAATTTGGAATTCAAACCTTTAAATAAAAATAGTTTTTTTAAAAAAATAATTATAGAGATGACCGTTTTGTAAATGTAGTAAAGAATATAAAAGAAAGTATCTTAAATTTGAGATTTCTTTAGATCTGTGATCTCATCAATGAACATGCAAATCATGACTTCTTATTCTGTGAGTTTTCTTTTTGCATCCTTCTTAAAACCCTTCAGAATTCTGAGGGACTTCTATCTTGTTATGTTATTGCTCTTCTCATTGAATGATATTATTTAGTCGGCCAACACAAATTTATTAAGTACTTACTGGTTTAGAAATAAAGGCAAAAATCATCCCTGTCTTCAAGAAATTACAGTGTTTACCCAGGGAAGCAACTTTTAAATAACTACATATGTATAAGATATTTACAAAGTAGATATCTCAGAAGAGATTATAGTATTCATTGGGAGAGATGAAAAAATTCTCCTGAAGAAAGTGAGAATGAGTCTGGTAGGAAGATAGGGAAGTTAAGACTTTTAGAGAAGGAACAGAATCCCACTCATAAGAATAAATGAAAAGGAACAAAAATGGGAAATGGAGAGTAGAGTAGGAGAAGTTATACAGGTCACTGTAACTGAACTGAAAAGTTTGCAGATATAAAGGAGATATAAGAAGACTGGAAAAAATAGAGAAGGCTCAAGTTATGAAGAGCTCTAAGTGCCCCAAAGAGAAATTCATATTTCATGTTGGAATTAATAAATGATCATCAAAACTCATTGAAGATAGTTAAATCTATACCTTAGAAAAATATATTGGGATGTGAACAGAAGATGAATTAAAGTGAGGGAAGACTTGGACACGACATCCAATGAAAAGGCTATTCTAGTAGTCCACTTGAGAGCTAATGAGGAATTGGCTTAAGATTGAGATAGACAAGGGATATATATGAATCATATTGGAAAGCTAGCAGAAATACATGAAAAAGATGCTTTTCATTGGAATGGATATTGAGAGTAAATGAGAGTAAGAAGCTTTGGTGACACTAAGATTGTGAGTTTGGGTGAATTAGAAGATGTTGGCATCTTTCAGTGTAATAGGAAGAATAGGAAGAAAGAAAAGTATATAGAGAAAGATAATTTATTAGCAAAAAAAGATTTGTCTTGAATATGTTGGAGTTCATAAGTTCAAGAGGTTTAAGAAACATAATGAGTAACTATACCTCAGCAGAGACTAAGGTTGAATATATATATAAAAGCACCAAGTGAGATAATATAAAGCAAAAAGAGAAGGAAGAATGAGAACAAAGTTTTGGGAGTTTCCAACAGTTACTAAAATTTACATGGGTAAAGAATCAGCAAAGAAGAGTGAAAAGGAGCCAAGTCAGTGAGAACCAGGAGAGAGATCAATATTGCTAAAATCTAGAAATGAGAGCAATCTAAAAGAAAAGGCATGACAGTGAGCAATGCTATACAGATATCAGAGGATTGTGATTAAGAAAAAATCATTAGATTTAATGATTTAAAAATCCAGGATAACTTTATCACCTTCAACTGAATGAACAAGTCAGAAGCCCCCTTGAAGAGAATTTAGAAGTTAGAAAGCAGAGAAAAGGCAGAAACAATTATTGTTGATTCTTTCCTCAAGGAGTTTAGCCACAAAGGCAAGAAGACATATAGGACAAAAAGTAAAGAGAATGGTAAGAATAAGTGAATATTCTTTTAAAGATGTAGAAAACATAACCAAATTTCTAGGTATCAGAGATGGAGTAAGTCAATGGAGATTGACTATAAATGAAAAAATTCAGATGATAGTGTTAATTTTCTGGAGAAAATGGGAAAAGATGGAATCAAGGGCACATGTAAAGATATTTGCCTAGTAAAGAAGACGGGCCATTTCTTCATCTCTGAACAAACTAAAGGAGGAGGTATCTTAGGGAGATTTCTGAATGTTGTGAATGTGAGATAAATAATGAGAAAGATAGGAAAGTAAATAATTTCTCTTTTTTTGTTGAATTATAATGGGAAGCATCTATCTGAGAAAGGGTGATTTAAGAGTACTAGAGAAGAAGAGATGTTAGGTAATGCAGTGGATAGAGCACCAGCCCTGAAGTCAGGAGGACCTGAATTCATATCTGATCTCAAATACTTAATACTTCCTAGCTGGGTGACTCTGGGCAAGTCACTTAACCCCAAATTGCCTCCAGAAAAAAAAAAAAGAAGAAGAAATGAAAATTTTTGGAGACTTGAGAAGAGTTAAATATCTTTGTGACAGCCATTATAAAAAAAAATAAGAAGGGAGAGAATATTTTTCTTGATATGGGGAGGGCCTAGTTGAACTGTGGTAACAAATCTGGGCTCAATCAGCATTCTGCTTTCCTCAAATTACGTCCTGAAGAATGTGAATGGATATGAGTATAATCTATTGTTAGAGTTTGGCAAAGTCTTACCATTGAATGCACAAAAAGGAAAAGGATTTGAGGATGGAAATAGTGTAGAGTTGAACTGCTTCACCAATGAATCAGGATAGGGAATGGTAAAGAATATAACAGCCAACATTTATATAGTTTGTTAAGGTTATTTAAAATATATTGAATACTTATGTAAGCAAAGTGCATTATTTATGTTATTTTCACTATTACAATAATTCACTATTTCAATAATACTATTATCTCTATTTTACAAATGTGGAAACAGATTTTAAGTAACTTATTCAGGGCCACACAACTATTGAATGTTTGGGTCACACTAACATGCAGATAAGTATTTAAAACAGTCTTTGATACCAAAGGATAGATAGCATGACATTTTCTTTCTTTCTTTCTTTCTTTCTTTCTTTCTTTCTTTCTTTCTTTCTTTCTTTCTTTCTTTCTTTCTTTCTTTCTTTCTTTCTT
The DNA here is from genome assembly GCF_016432865.1 of Antechinus flavipes. Classification (NCBI taxonomy): domain Eukaryota; kingdom Metazoa; phylum Chordata; class Mammalia; order Dasyuromorphia; family Dasyuridae; genus Antechinus; species Antechinus flavipes. The sequence continues at coordinate 105,864,527 of NC_067398.1, forward strand.
TCTTTCTTTCTTTCTTCTGAGGCAATTGGGGTTAAATAACTTGCCCAGGGTCACACAGCTAGGACGTGTTTAGTGTCTGAGGCCAGATTTGAACTTAGAGCTGGTGCTCTATTCACTGTGTCACTTAGCTGCCCCACTGACATTTTACATATTATAATATTATCTTTCCTTTTATTTAATAACATTTTGATTCTAGATCTCTGTACAAGTAAATTTTGAAATGGACAACTAAGGAAATACTTTTTTTATTACGTTCTATTCTTTTTTATTATTATTATTATAGCTTTTTATTTACAAGATATATGCATGGGTAATTTTTCAACATTGACAATTGCAAAACTTTTTGTTCCAATTTTTCCCCTCTTCCCCCCATCTCCTCCCCCAGATGGCAGGTTGACCAATACATGTTAAATATGTTAAAGTATAAGTTAAATACAATATATGTATACATGTGCATACATTTATTTTGCTGTACAAAAAGAATCAGACTTTGAATAGTGTACAATTAACCTGTGAAGGAAATCAAAAATGCAGGTGGACAAAAATAGAGATATTGGGAATTCTATGTAGTGTTTCACAGTCATCTCCCAGAGTTCTTTCACTGGGTGTAGCTGGTTCAATTCATTACTGCTCTATTCAGTACCACTACTACAATTCATCTCATTGTTGAAGAGGGCCATGTCTATCAGAATTGATCATCATATGCTATTGTTGTTGAAGTATATCATGATCAACTGGTCCTGCTCATTTCACTCAGCATTAGTTCATGTAATTCTCCAAAGATATACTTTTGAGTAAACTTTAAAGTAGAACTTACCTTCTGTAAGTAGAACCTATCTGACACTGCTAAATATGGAAAATTGATATAGAACTAGAGGTTTTGTTGATTTTTTCTCAGGGAAGAAGGGAATTGGTAGAGGGACATAGTTTGTTTTCTATTGTATGTCTTACAACAATGTTGCAAAATATTCTTTAGTGAGTTGGGGAAAAAAACAGAATAACTCAGTCACATTAAGCATTGCCTTAGCTGAAATTTAGTACAAAAAGGAAAGAGATTAGATGAGACATGTTGTAAATATTCACTAGTGAGCTTCTGAAAGGAAGCAAGAATGATCGGGGGGGCAGGAAACAGTGGGGAGTACAGACAGAGAAAATGATGTAGCTGAGGCTGGCGAACTAGATTATTAGGATAAATGAGCTTACAATCTGGAAAAAGTAGCAAGAAAAAAAAAAGAACTAAATAGTATATTGTCATATCTTTTTATTTTTATGCCAGTTCTTCAGTTTTGTTTTAAACATTGATAGAAAGAAAATGGATTTTGAGATATTTTTGAAAAGTTTCAGGTAGAATTGGAGGGATGGGAAATAAAGACCAACATTATGATTGTCAACATATACGTTGATGGTGTATTTTACCTGAATCACTTCATTCTTTAAGTTCTTTCTCCTGCTTTGATAATGAATCAGAAACTATTTTACATCTAAAATCTTTAGCTGATGCTCAGTGTCCCTGAACATATAAAGGAAATTCATGGCTTCTTTGATTGGTCTCTCAATATTCATTTATATTAATTTGAATGCCATTCACATTTTTTTTCCATAGCAAAACAGCATCTTTAAAAAAAAAAAAATAGAATATAGCCCCTCCACTACAGAAGTGATGTAGGACAAAACTTGTTTCTTCAAGTAATTCAGTATTCTAATGAACTCAGAATACAAATTCAGTTCCATTAAAAATAATGGAATCTCACTATCCTACAGCCATTTAAATGCTTTAGAATAGCGCTGTCCTGTTTTTATTTCAGGAGGCGTATACAATAAATCTCATTATGAAAATTACCATATTCAGACTATCTTAATAATGCACATGCCAATATCTCCACAACCTTCAAACAAACAAATAATGGTAAAAAGAATGCTAGGGATGACAATCGCCAGGAAATGCTGCTGAGAAATAAATTGTTTTTCTTTTATTTTTTGGAAGAACATAGCTCCTTCTGCTCAATTTCATTTAACTAGCTGAAAAAAAAAGACTTGGCACATTCAAACCCATACTGTTGTTAAGAATTACTGTTGCTGACATAGGCACACAGATGTATGAATGTGTGTGTACATGGTGAACAGAGCTAAAACTAAATTTAGCTCCCCAGATGTATCTACATTAAAAATATTTAGACTTATTTATTTATTTACAAAATTAACACATTTTGTCACCTTTTGTTAGGTAGACTTATGATTAGTCTGGACCTGTAATATTGTATCAAATTGTAGATAACATAGATTAGGAAGAATGCTGACATACAAAATATGTATAGGAAAGTAACCACAGTGGTCAATGGCCACAAGTCTATGACATATGATGACAAGGAGAAAGAGAGACATTCAGTTCTAAGAACTGAAAGCCTTGGAAAGGACACCATATATGATTTCAAGGACTGAAAATATTTTAATGTAAAAAGATCAGATTTATTTTACTTAGCTTCAGAGAGCAAGATGAGGAATACAAATAATATTTGAGAAGTAATTAATCTAGGTTTGAAATCAGAAAAGACTTGCCAATTATTAGTTCTATGTAGAGGTCTGATAGGCTTCCTTGGAAGAATATATATCTCTATCTATCTATCTACCTACCTATCTAGACTAAAAGATATGTGAATGCTTACTGTCCACATCTGTGATTTCATTAGTATAATGAATTTGCAATGAATAAATGCCTTACTGACTTTGATGCACAACTTTTCTTTAATTTATAATCCTAGAAAGTTGTAGAGGGCTGAAACTCTTGAGTTGATGCACTGAGATCAGTTGGAGCACTTACGGCTAATTACCAATTGGAAAATACTCTATGGGCATGTGCGTGGGGAATGGCCCTTCCCACTATCCTGTGCTGGCTTGATAATTGGTGTATATAGAGAATTGTAGGAGGTACTAGGGGGTGGAGTAAAATGAGCCAGGGTCACTTTGGCAATAGAAGAGGGAGAAGGAAGGTCATGGAGATTCTGCTTCCATCCAATTCAATCCTACTTCTAAAGATCAAGAATAAAGACTAAAGACTTTTGCTTATCCTGACTTCGCCTGATTGTAAAGTATCCTGGGTGGTAACACAGTCATCACAGAAAGTTATTCTGGCCATTGAGATATTAGTAGAGACAGGAACCAACTTATCCTGACTCCAAAACTGATTTGTTTGCTTCATCACTTTTCCTCAGGCATATTTGTGTGTTTATATATGTATACACTATCAAAATTAATAGATGAATATTGATATAGGTATACATTAATATATAATACATTACATGGATAGATATAATATCTGTGTGTATTTTTCAGTTGATGATATTGCCAACCTAAAAGTCACTGCTGATAATAAAATCAAAAAACCTTCCTTTATGTGCTGATGCTATAGAAAAGCTAGCTCAACTGGTTAATTAACTGATTTCCAATTGATCACTTTGAATGATTGAATTGATTCATATTTATTGATGGTGAGGAAATATTCTAAAATAGGAGCTACAATGTCACCATAGAAAGAAATTTAATATTTATTTCCAACCAAAAATTGGTATAGACCAATGGTTATTCATTTTGTAAAAGCACATTTAAAGTAAACTTGATTTTTGGGAAATCAACACTTCCCTCACAAGTAGAGCATCACATTGAAGGTTTTGAGGACTGAAACTGAAAACATTGTCACTTGTCTTATCAGGTTTTCTCTTCCCTCTTACATTTTTCTTAGCTGAAAATATAACATATATCTTCTATGATTATTCACTCAATATACAATCACATTAATGGGTTTAAGTCCCTAGAGGGTCAGTTGACTAATATTCTCAAGCTTCTTTCAGCTAAATCTTAGGGGATTGCATACCTACTGCCATCATTCATGTTTCTGTCCTATTGTACTTCTAACAACTAATAGTCTCAATTAGCTTTCAATAAAAATATTTATAAAAGTTGTGTAGTAAGTACAGCTACTTGATAAGAATTTTTGGGAGACTGGAAAACAATCTATTAAAAATTTGGCTAACAGCAAAAAACTTATCATTTAAAAAAACTAAAAGAGAAATAGATATTTCACAAATTTTGATAGAGGAAGTACTTTTAAACAATCAAGAGATAAAGGTCATTACTTAGAATAAAATATGCAATTATGAATGCATGCATATGAAAAGCTTTGCAGGAAAAAAAAAATCAACACCACTAGGTTCAGAAGGAAAGTACTCAAATGAGAAAAAACAACATCACATAAATTTATCTCCTAGGAAGATTTGGTTTTGTGAGTGGTTGCCCATCACTTGGGGAATGGCTAACTAAATTATGATATATGAATGTTGTGGAATTTTATTTTTCTTATAGAAATGATCTTATAGAAATTTTCTTATATAAATGATCAGCAGGAAATTTTCAGAAATGTCTAGAGAGACTTACATGAACTGATGTTAAATGAAGTGAATAGAACCAAGAGAACATTGTACACAACAACAAGATTATGAAATGATCAATTCTGATGGATGTGGATTTTTTTTTCAACAAGGAGATGAATCAGGCCAATTCTAATAGACTTGTGATAGAGAGGACTATCTACATCTAGAAAGAGGACTGTGGGGACTGAATGTGGATCACAACATAGTATTTTTACCTTTTTGTTATTTTTTGCTTACTTTTTTTTCTCATTTTTTCTCATTTTTGCAACATGATAAATGTGGAAATGTATAGTAGAATTTTTAACATATTTGTTTAACATGTTTAACACATGTTTAACATATATTGGATTCTTGCTATTTAGGGAAAACTATCTTTACATATATTTTGAAAATTTAAAAAAAAAAGCTTTTTTTTTTTTTCTTTTTCTTTTTCTTTTTTTTTTTTTTTTTTTTTTTTTTGCCGAGGCAATTTGCCCAGGATCACACAGCTTAGAAGTATTAAGTGTCTGAGGTCGGATTTGAATTCAGTGCCTGCTGACTTCAGGGCTTCATCCACTGTGCTATCTAGTTGCCCCCAAAGCTATTATTATTTTTTTTAAAGAATAAAAAAGACTTGGTTTCTAAAATCTGTAAACCAATTATTACTATGTAAAACCAAAAACTTTACATATGTTTAACATATATTGGATTACTTGCTATCTAGGGGAGGAAATGGGAATAAGGGAGGAGAAAATTTTGAAACACAAGGTTTTGCAAAGATGAATGTTGAAAACTATCTTTGCACATATTTTGAAAACAAAAGGTATTATTCAAAAAAACGAATTTTAAAAAAATTAGTTTCCAAAATATATAAACCAATTATTACTATGTAAAATAAAAACCATTACCAAGAAGATCAGTTATCATAGGATATGGGCATATATTTCCCAGAAAAAATTATAAAATTTTACCAATCACATGAAAGCGAGTTCCTAATCACAAATAATAAACACAAATCAAAACAACTTTGATTCTTTTTTTTTTTTTTTACAACTTTGATTCTTTACCTCTCATCAAGCAAATTGGCAAAGTTGACAAAAGTTGGAAAAAATTAAAGCTGGAGAAGTTTTAAGGAGACAGTCACAGAACTATGAGTTAGTACTACTGGTACAATAATTCTAGGAAGCAATTTGTAATTATGCAAATAAAATTACTAAAAATATTCATACTTTTGACTCAGAGATTCCACTTTTAGGCATATCCAACCCAAAACAAAAATGGAGATAGAACAAGGCTCTTACCCACTGGTCACTTTCCTAGAAGATAGAAACTATGTTCTGAGGGGCATAATCATTGCACCTTGTTTGATTCAAATCCTCACCTATAAAATAATCTGGAGAAGTAAATGGCAAACCACATGATTATCACTGCCAAGAATACCCCCAAATGGGAAGGGCATGAGTATGTTTGAGATATATGATTTTCTCAATGAGAACTACAGGAGTGCAAAGCTGAGGATAATCTGATCAGAGTTAAGATAGTAGTAGAAGATATATTTTGATAGTGAATTTGTATTAGAGAGATCAATGATTGGCTACTGCAGGTGGAGTAAGATTTGATCCATCTTTCTTTCCTCTTCATAGGCTAGTCACATATTTCCTGAGGTCATATCATGTCCCCTTGGGGGTCATGCTCTCGTCCTTACTTTGGAAATCATTATTTTAGAGTCTGATTGAAAACTTCCTCTATTCAAACTTTACCTAAATTGTAACCTGCCAGTTCAGGCCTTTCCAAACAAGGAAATTTCCTTTGTATTTGTCTGTATACTTATGATACCAGGTATTGTAATTACCTGTGTTAGTTTCTTAACCTTTTCTTAATTCTAAGAGGTCAGTGATCACATTTCCCCCCTCATTTTGCTTCTCCTTAATCATTTGTTATAGTGGTTTATAACTTCAATTATTGTTGTGATTGTGTTGACTATCAAAGGGAGAAGGGAAAAATATTTACTAGAAGTGATAACAGATTTCCCTTTAGGGATCTCTTTTCAGCTGCATTCTCCTAATACAATTAGGTTTAAATAGTTCCATTGATATTATGCAGAGAACGTGGCGATATATGGCATGTAGAGAATATGACTTCTGGACTCATCTGGAAGCATTGCCACAACCTTTACAGAGATACATTCTAGAATCTTTCATAATACACACAGTGAGTGCTTGCTCATAATACATATATTATATTGCTTTACACTGGTGTTTGTTATTGTCTTTCAATTATGTCTGATGCTTTGTGACCTCATTTGGAGTGTTCTTGGCAGTGATAATCATGTGGTTTGCCATTTTCTTCTCCAGATTATTATATAGGTGAGGAATTGAGTCAAACAAGGTGAAGTGATTTGCTTAGAGTCACAGAGATAATAAGGTCTGAAACAAGATTTGAATTCATGAAGATGAGTGTTTCCAATTCTAAACCAAATGGGTTATCTAGCTGTTTTAAATTAGGAACCTGTATATATGCTTTGTGTCTTCCCAATAGAAAGCATGTTCTATGTATGCTTTTGTAAAGTCAATTTTTCTTTCTAGTCAAATTTCATTACATTAGACCACACACTTTTCCTCTGTAGATGGTCATTCTAATATATTTGTTCATAACTACATGGAACTAAATGTTTAGCTCACCAAGGAGAGTGATTATGTGTTTTTTGATTCTTCTATCTTTTGTACTTAGCACATTCTCTAACAATTGAATAGTTCTTGAAAAATATGGGATGGATGAATGAATGAACAAAATTGGAGTTTCAGAAAGATTCCCTGCTCCCATCGGATATATTAGATAGGATATATTATATATTTTATATTGGGATAGAAGTGATCAGGATACACTATGATAAAAATCTAAAGAAAAGAAAAGGCAAATTGAAAAAGAAAATCTATGTAGCAAAGGAAAAATTAAGACCTTGGAGATCTGAAGGAGTGGGCTATTAGATGATAGAAGTATTATTATTAGAAAGATAGAAGTATTTTTTGCCTTGACTATAAACTCTTAACAGTTTTTTTTTTATTCTCAGAAATATGGAGGCAAGGAATTTATAGAAGAAAAAGGTACATTTTCATTGAAAGAAATAGCCACTTTAATATTAAAAAATAAGAATTGTTCAGGGCTCTAAAGTCCATGCTACATGAGAATCATTTGCAGGAACTAGGGATCTTTTGACTTTAGAAGACAGGTTCAAGAAGATAATTGAGTTCTAGTATTAGAATGTCTATCACAAAGAAGAGATTAGTCCCCCAAAAGCAGAACTGTGAGAAGCTACACAGAGAAAAGTTTAGGCTTTAAGTTAGTAAAAATAAATAAATAAACAAAGAAAAAAACTTCCTGATATTCCAGAGTGATACCAGCTGCTTTAACAGACATTAGGTTCTATTCTCGAACCTGAGTCCTTTAAGCAGAGGCAAGATAGCTTCTTGACTGCTATTCCATGGAATAAATTTGTTTTGGGGTATGCATTAAACTTAATGGCCACTGAGGTCTCTTCAAATCCTGAAATTCTGTGCTTTTGATGCAATGATTTCTCTCTATCCTCTCAAATTTGAAGAATTATAACTTTAACATTTTCCAAACCTAAACATATGCTTTTCTTGCTATTGATGACACTAGTGCTTGCAAATTATAGTTGTAATCTATTTTACTATATTAAACTATGATTTATAGAGTATCTCATGATGTGATATTGACATATGTATTGAGAGTTAATGTGCTGGGTTAGGAATACTGTTTACTGATTACAGTTTAATTAATTACTTTGCATTCCACTTGCTGTTTGCCTAGAATTCAGTCAATGGAAACAATTGCTCTCATAGTCAAAGTCAAATGGTTTCAATGATTTTTCAAATAGGGACTTTAGAGTTTGGAGTCTGCTTTTGATTCTAAAATAGTAGTAAGCCTACTAAGTCTTGTGTTCATGCAAGAACTATAGCATACATTAATATAGATTTGACAAGAACTTCTCATTTCATTTCTCAAACTACTGTAAATGTTCATTGTTTGTACAGATAACATCTAAGAAGAGCCACCTTCAGTATCCCAATAGGGCCAATAAGTTCTACCCAATTTTGACAAAAATTTTGTAAGCATTATTTTGTTCATACATTTAAGGTACTATAAAAGTAAGAATAAAAATGAGCTATCCGCTTGGGTCAAATGAGATTTTCTGATGGGTTCTGTCCAATGTATAATTTAAAATTCATCAATTGCTTTCAGCTTATTGTATGCTGAACATAATAATAGCACTTTGTGTTCATCCCACTTTGTACCTTTCAAGCATTTTCACCTTCATTATCTCATTTATTCATAATTCTCTAAGGGAAATAAGACAAACACTGTGTATTTTTTATTATTTATTTATTTGTTTGTTTTTCAGAAATAATTGGAATTAAGTGACTTGTTCAGGGTCACACAGTTAGGAAATGTTAAGTATTTGAGGCTACATTTGAACTCAAGTCTTCCTGACTTCAGGGCTAGTGTTCTATCTACTGTGCCACCTAGGTTCCCCTACTATGTATATATATATTTATTACAGCTTTTTATTGACAGAACATATGCATGGGTAATTTTTCAGTGTTGACCCTTGCAATTACTTCTGTTCCAACGTTTCCCTTCCTTTCCTCTACCCCCTCCCCTAGATGGCAGGCAGTCTCATACATGTTAAACATGTTAAAGTATATCTAAAATATAATATATGTGTACATATTTATACAGTTCTCTTGCTGCACAAGAAAAATCATATTTAGAAAGGTAAAAATAACCTGGAAAGAAAAACAAAAATGCAAGCAGTTCACACTCATTTCCCAGTGCTCTTCCGCTGGGTGTAGCTGGTTCTGTTTATTACTGATTGATTGGAACTGATTTGGATCCTCTCATTGCCGAAGATAACTACTTCCATCAGAATTGATCCTCATATAGTATTGTTATTGAAGTGTATAATGATCTCCTAGTTTGCTCATCTCACTTAGCATCAGTCCATGTAGGTCTCTCCAAGACTCTCTGTATTCATTCTGCTGGTCATTTCTTACAGAAATGATTCCATAACATTCATATACCATAATTTACTCAGCCATTCTCTAATTGATGAGCATCCATTCAATTTCTAGTTTCTAGCCACTATGAAAAGGGCAGCCACAAACATTTTAGCACATATATTGTGTAAATTTTAAAGATAAGAAATTGAGATATAAAGTTTATAGTTCACCATCACAAAGCAAATGGAAAAGGAAGTAGAAAGGTTCAGCTTGGTTTTATCTTAGAATCAAGCAATCTGAATTCAAGTCTTATCACCAGAATAAATTGATTGTATGGTCAAAGGCAAATGACTTAAAATTCTCTGACCTTTAGTTTCCTAATCTGTAAAGTGGGCTAATAACATTTGCACAACCTATAACAAGGATTGTTGTCATTGAAAAGCTTTAAAGCATTATTTAATTTTGTGTTATAGTTATGCTATTAGGTGTAGTTGTTTTTCCACTGAAGCCCAGTGGAGAAACGGAGAAAAATAAACAAAACAAAACAAAAAACAAAAAAAAAAAAAACTAATTTGGCTGTCTTTGAAAAATAAACATTGATTTATGTTTCCACTTATGGTAAACATCAGATTATTATCTCATCCTTTCTGCAAACATATGGATGATATATCAAATCAGTCTTTACTACTACTTGTATAGCTTTCAAGCATGGAACTGAAGAAAGTTTTATTTCATCTCAGATTTTAGTTACAGAGGAAACAAGAAAGGAAAATAATAGGTAGTAGGAAAGTCAGATATCAGCCAGAGTTACTTTCTGAAGGTATATCCAGTTTGAAGCAGATAGAGATTTAACATGGAAACCAAAGCCATGATACAACAATGTATAAACCTGAGGCATTATAACTTTGATCTTTGATCTTCTCTCTCAGTATGGCAACTCATATCAATTTGGAACAACACTACATCTCCCACTTAACTCCTTGCTTCCTTTTCTGATCCTCCTAGTTTCCTATCCAATATTATTTCCCCATAACAACACTAACAGCTACTTTAGTATAACCATTTTGAATCAAATATATTCTTTCAGAAAAGAAGCTTTTTTCAGGGTTATTTTTTTGGTTTGGTTTGGGTTGGGTTAGGGTTAGATTTTAGTTTTAGTTTTTGTACAATTTGAAAAAAAAATGCAACTTGAGAAACTTTCAGGTAATTATTTCAACCTCCAATTTGGATCCCTAATAGCAGAAATAGTACTGGACATAAGGAGAGGAGAAATTGATTCTATACCATATACTGATACATAGCTCTTTATATCTGTGGGCAAGAAACAAAAAATATGGAAATGATAAGAAAAGAAGATACATGATAAAATTAATAGCTTTTATTAATGCTATAATATAACATAATTAATTGTATTTGAGATTTACTTTTAAATGTGATTGACATTATATGACATAGATTGAAATTTACTGATTATTGCTTCAATAGATGATCTGCTACTAAATTTTCAAAAACTGCATTACTTCAACTAAAATAACCTATTTAATGAAATTATTAAATGATCTTGAGGAACATTAGTTAAATATTATTCTTCAGTAAAATAGGGATGTTTATTTTTGTGCTGCCAACTTTACAAAAGCTAGGAAGGAAATAGCTTTGTAAACCTTAAAGCACTTTAGAAATGCAAATTGTTATTTATAATCCCTTAATAAAATTTAAATTACTTGAGGGCAAAGACTTTGGTGTTTTTCATCATAATGTCCCTAGTGCTTGTATAGTGTTTTGTACATGAGGACAGAGCTGTGGCCTATGATTTCTCATTGGTATAAGGAATATCAGGTAATAAGACTTTTGATACTAATGTAGGCACTATATTTCTGCACTTTATAGTCTTGCCTAAGAGAATTGCCTGGGAAACGTAAAGGCTGTGATTCCCCCAGTACCACACAAGTAGAATACCCATTTTTAAAGATTTGGCTTAAACTTGGGTCTTTCTGATGTCAATTCTCTATCCATTAAGGCACACAACCTCCCCAGATATCCTTAAAATGTTTGCTGAGTTGAAATGAATGGAGAATTATGAACCTGTGTCAGAATTAAATGAGTTAATATTATAAAGCATTAGCACAGTCCTTGGCACATGGTAGTCACTTAATAAATGCTTTTCTGCTTTGTTGTCCCTATATTTGAAATAAAAGTCCACTATACTTTCCTAATAGAGATTCCTAGTTAATTTTCCCTATGTATCTTCTGCTTTGGTTGAGGATTGAAGAAAAAGTTTGTCATTATTTCTGTGACTCCAGTGCCTAATATAGTCCCTTGCACATCATAAGCAATAAATATGTTTCATTAAATAAAGACAGAATGATTCCTTAGACTGGAGAAAATATCATAAGATGAGAACAAAACAATTTATTCAATTGCCAATAAATATGACATATGCAAAGTGTCTGTGAATATGAAAACAAGTTCTAAAAGGACTAGCTTTTCTTTCAATACAGCATCAACAATGATTCAAGGTCAAAGGGATGCATGGAGTATCAGAGACTCCTGATTATATGAAGTTCTGTTTATTGCTTTCTGATGACCTCTCTGATGTCTTAGAAAGAATTTTCTAGACTTCTTTAGCCTCAAGGAAGTGTACACTGAAAGCAGAGTGTATGAAACAAATAAAGAAGAAATAATTGAGCAGAGTCCTTGAAAAGCCTGTAAGGATATTAGAATGTGGTATGTGAGGTGTGCACACAGTAGCTAAGAGACAAATTAAAGGAGATGAGTCTAGCATCTGGACAGTTTTTGCTTCACTGCTACACTGTAAAGTTGGCTTGGAACCCACTCCTTGAAGCTGGTATTCTGCTACACATTTTAACCCAAGCTGTATTCCCTATAGGGCATATCTCTACATACCAGCCAAAGAAAAAAGGGAGAATCACACTGCTCATTTAGGAAACAAAAGCCCCAAATCTTTCAAATGCTATGACTAAGAAAATGCTGAATCTATTTAGAATGCAGGGCATTGATTTCTAATTTTCCTTTAGCATTTCTCTCTTCGTTTATGTTTTATAGAAAACAAACATTATTTTATAATGTAGGATAGCAAGACTAAGTTCATTACTAATAGTAACTGTTGCATTCTTTGGACTAGTCTTTAATGCTTAAAAGGGAGTGTGGCACTTAGTAGGCTTTCAAAAATATTTGTTGATCGACTAATTGTTATGAACTAGACTTGTGACTTCATTGAAATAGTGAATTTTTAGATGAGGAAATTCCTAGCATTTTGTGAGGCACTATTATTTCCCTAAATTATGGTGGTATATAAATCCTACCCTGAAGCATTTTAAAATTATACTTTAAAGAACATATTCTGGTCCCTTCTGCTCTTTAGAGTTAATGAACCCAGCATGCTTCACAACCTATCAAAATTTTGTCGTTCAAATAAATTCATTTGATATAAAAATTCACCTTCATCTGTGGAATATATTATATTTTAAATTGCATAAAAATATCCATTTTAATAGCTCTAATCTGAAGAAATAAACTTCTAATTATAAAAAATATATATTTAAATCAGTTGCAAGTAAATAAAAGATAATGCTACTCTGAAGCCACTAGATGTGTTCTTTCAAGTGATAAAGTTAATATTGAAAATATCAACCCAGGGTGGCAAACACCAGTCCCTAGTTGTCTGGCACTGTTTCCAGGGGGAACAGGTGAGAAACCATTAGAAAACTATCTCAATTTAAACCCGATTTTCTAGTTTCTCTGTGTAGTTATTCATTTTCCTGCAAATGTGAATGCTTCCATAAACATGAGACAGCTAGAAAATGTAAACATTTGAGCTTTATTGGTATTTTGATAGTCCACAGATTATAACATATTTTTAAATTATATGATATCATAATATTCTCTAGGACTGGGTCATAGATAATAGTCATCTCTGTAAATATTTTAATCCTTTAAATTAGTGTTATTTCTGGAATTTTCTAGATTTGAAATTATATAAAAAATGGACATATTTATTGCTTTTTTCCCAAGGAATGAAAAGAAATTACAACTCTATGAAGTTAAGAATACTTTTTATGTTCTTAAATATTAAACACAAAATTGAATGCATTAGAAATATTTAACACATGTTGCTTAATGAAAAATATTTTCTTTTCAGTATTTTTACCATATTTTGAAGGGGGAAAAGTGAGAAATAAATATAAAAATGAAGACTCAAAATGAAGGCAATGAGCAGAGGAGAGTTCAGGGTGTGGCTTTATTACAGTTAATTAGAAGATATAAAGGAGAATAGTCCAAAGGAGAGCTGAAATGAGGATGAAGCAATTGAAGCTTAGTTACAAATTATAAAATTGAGAAAGACTAAAGGCATTTCAATATGTTTATCAGTGTAGAAACTATTTGGCAAGAAAATGTATTTGGTAAGGTAGGTTCATATCAGCTCCTCCTAACTACCATATCTGCTTCTTCCATGTAGGGCTTTCCTCATCTGTAGTCTTATCCTGGGTTTCTTCCATCCTCATGATGGATGGGATGTCGTCCTCTTTCCCTTAATTAAAGATATGCTTCAAGTTCCTTATCTAAGGTGTAGTTTATGGCACATGACATCAAAGCAAAAATTTCCAGTAACAAATTTGGTCCAGAAAAAGGATTAGTAATGAATGTAAGGTAGAATACAATCAGTGGGATCATTTTGACTTCTGGTATCTTGGGAAAGTCAGAATCTTATTCATCTTTCACAGAAAAGTGAAGTGTGGATAGGATATAGAATATAGTACATAAGAAAAAAAAAAAAAAGAACCAAAAAAAAAAAAAACCAAAAAAACAAAAACAAGCTCTTCTATCCTCTAGAGCTTGGAAAATACTTTGTGGGACCTAGTCTGGTCTTGCTTAGAACAGCTGATGCACTCTGCTTTATTATCCATTGTGAGATATCCAAGTGGAAATGTTTGATTTTGTAAGTGATAAATTTTGTTGTTTTCCTCACTATCAAGATTGATTTTTTCATTTAAAAGCCATGTGTTACAACTATAGCTGTTCTCAACAGTTTTACTTTCTTTAAGCTTTTGTTTGGCTTTTAAAAATGAGATTGAACTGCTTAGGAAAGAAAAAGATGTCTCAGAGATAGCAATTCGACACTGATAGGCAACTTATTTTACATACAGTCACATCAAATGTTAACAATGAAAATCCTATATCATCAGCACATTTTTATATGTCTACTAGTCCCCTCCAGGCATTGTCAAATGAAATATCTTTCTTTCTGGACCTCTATTTCTTAAACATTCTACTACATGTCAAAGACATTCAACTACATCTGCCTGAAACCATTACTTCTTGCTAACATCATAATAATCTTGATAACGATTTTGATTATAATAGGGTAATGAAATTTGCCTTCAAAAGTTGCTCTCAAAGCTAACAATTTCTAACAAAGAAATTATGTCTTGAAAATGAAGGGATATCCAAAAATATGAGATGGGTATATGAACAAAACAATTGTGATAATATTCAATTTCTTATTTTCTTAATGTAAGTTGAGTCTTAAAAGTTGATTTCAGAAAATTGATTCTAGAAGTTTTAAGTTTTGTCGATGTCTTTTTTTTTAATCCATAAATTTACTAATATAAGCCCCACATCAAGACCTCCTTTGTCACAGTGAAAAAAAAGCAGAATCAACGAACATAGGAACTTCATTTGACCATGTATGCTATGTAAAATCAATTTTACTTCACACTTCAAGTGTAAAATCTCATGTTTATATTTTTAATTTCATGTTATAGATACACACATATTTTAGTCTTGTGTATATGATTTGAAAAATCCTTATAATTAAAAAATATGAGAAATCTGTAATAATTTATTATATATACATATATCAACTTTTGTTCATTTTCTCTATAATAAACTTATCAATACTAAGAGCCATTATAAGATAAAAACAATAAAATTAATTATGATAGCTGATCTAGAATTTTAATTAAAACTAACTTATAATTTTCTGTTTCCTTGATTCAGAATGGGTCTATAAGCTTGTTTATAAAAACTATATCTTAACAATTACATTTCAACAAAATTTATTTGTTGTATAATCGTATGTATTTTAATTTATATATTTAAAAATATTTTGAGAACTTTCTGTTTTATCAGTCTGGTAAAGAGGTACATGGCACACACACACACACACACACACACACACACACACACGATAAGGATTCTTGAATAATGAATTTAGAATGTGCCACCTATGTGACTTTGAATAAGTCACTTCACTAAGCTACCTTGTACTTAACTTCTGTACTGTTAGGAAAATAGGCTAGTTTAATCAGATAATCATTAAGGTCTCTTCCAGCTCTTGAAAATCATTGATCTTACAAATATACAGTGATGAACTATAGGGAATTTCCTCCCCCAAAGCAAATTACAATGTATTTATTACTTATTACATCAAGTCTTAGGGGATTACTTGAGTAACAAAGAGGTAAGTTACATAATTACTAATTATCAGAATCAAGATTTTGTGAAATTTTCCTGACAGTGTTCAACACTTCATGTTGTCTTACAAATGAAGTTTATTCAAAATATATTTATATGCACATTCAAATCCAATCACTCATTGAGATTTTAAAATCTCATACATACACACACACACACACACATACACACACAACAATATAAGTCTTTCAAAGTGTTTGGATTAACATACAAAATTAATCATAGCTGCCCCTTACCATCTAACCATATCCTAATATATTCTGGCTATGCTTGCGATTTGAAAAGTAGAATATAGAGACCTATTTACTAAGAAGATAAATTGCAATAGAGTTCTTGAGTATATCTAATATTTCCTTTATAGAATCAGTACAATAAATGGAGGAGGGAAACAGAATTCCCTAAAATCTCAGAATTGAATTTTTCCATTGTGGACTAGATTACCCATAGCTTGAATTCTTCCTTCTATTTTCTTTGGTATTACCTTTTCTTTCTATTCCCTGTAGTCTCCTTCCCAATTTAGCCCCTCTATTGGTTTGCATTATTATATTATTTAAATATTGAAAAATATTTCATGCAAAATAATGTATTTTATTATTGTCAAATATTTGAAATGAGTTCCTTTTTGAGCCCTCTGAAATCTTTAGGGAAATGTACTTTGGAAATATCACAGAGTTAGCATATTTTTATCTTTCCAACCATCTAAGCCAGCCCTTTACCTATTTTACTGCTTGAACTCCCACTCTTTTGATACTCTTTCTGTTGAAACTCACATAGCTGACAGCAGAAATTATACTGTATATATGTCTCTAAGAAGATATCTATAAATGTAACGAGGAAGAATGGTTATCCTGAGAAAATAACCATGGCATACATGGTTTAATTTTCCTCCTATTACATTGTATTTTTAGCATATTAGGGATATATATATATATATATATATATATATATATATATACATACATAAAGAGAGAGAGAGAGAGAGAGAGAGAGAGAGAGAGAGAATGGAAGGATGTAAATTTATCTCTTGTCTATAAGAACACATAAATGTGCATATATGTATATTAAAATATGTACATGTGTATAAGTATATGTGTGCTTGTGTTTACATGTATGGATAGATGTATATTACACTTAGCCTTGATTAGACAATATTGCTCTCCAAAGCAACCCTTTTTGTTGTAATTCTCACATATTTTAATTTATTAAGCATTTTGTTTTTAAACTTATTCTTTTTATTTACAACAATTTCAGTCACTTACAAGTAGTCCTTACTATTTCTGATATCATTATGTCTCCTTCACTTTTGAGAACAAAAGATTAAAAAAATCCTGTTTACCTTACAAACCCTTTTAGTATCAATCCTATTTTTTTTTCCTCTTTCATACCAAACTTCTTGAAAACCTCTTGCTTCCCCCCCTTTTTTTTTGCTTTTCCCCACCATGTGTCTGTTTTTTCTTATCATTCCTTCCAAAGCTGAATCTTGAAGATCACCAAAACCCTTCACTTCATTTAAACACAAAGTCATTTTATTTACATTTGTTAATTTCTCTAAAGAATTTAATACTGTTCAGTAAAGCCTCTTTGCAACACCATCTTCTATGGATTTTTTTTTTTTTTTGGATACTTTATTAATGGCTCTTTTCCTACCTATCTTATCATTCCTTATTTTTATAATCTCTCTTCCTCTCAACAACTATAGGATATAATGGAATCCTCATTCTATGGTCTCTGTTCTCTCTACTCTCTCTACCAGAAAAATTATCTTATTTACTATTTCCAAGTGTTATTTCTATAATAGAGACATCAACTATAGATTATAGCTACTTCTATAATAGAGACAACAACTATAATAGAGACAAATCAACTAACAGTTCTTCATTCCCAAGCTCTTACCCAAGCTTCTATTCCATATTTGCAAGTAGCTATAAGATATATCTTTGTGCAAAACTAATGTCTATTTTCCCAGCTCACTCCCAAATCACTTTAATTTCTCTTATCAATTTAACCATCTTTCTAAAGACACCATTTACTGGGCATGGATCTTGGGAAACATCTTTTACACATTGAAATAGACCCTAAGTTCTATTGATACAATTTCAAAATTTGAAATTCATGCCTGACCCAAAATTTATAAGTCTTCCTCTTCCACTATCCAATCCAATCCAATAAACATTTATTAAGTTCCTCCTGTGTGTAAGTCAACTGTGCTAAGTATTGGGAATACAAATAATAAAAAAGAAAGATAGTCTTTGCCCTCAAGGAGCTTACAATCTAACATGGGGAGATGAGATATAAAAAGAGGGGAGAAAGTATATATGCATGCAAGCAACACCAGGGCTACCCAACATGGGGGCACATTGCTTTATGGAGCTGAAATAAGCTGGAATGGCAAAAAAAGAAGGGAATGAGTCAGAATTCAGTTTTTGCCTTCATGAATGAAGTAATTAGGAATTGATTATGCTACTCTGTAGTCTTCCACTTAGAGAAGAGCGGAGACAAAGGGAGGTCAGCTAGAATTAGCAGCATGGTGATAATATTAGAGATGGTGGCCTCAGCCTGAGAGAAACATATTATTTTGGGGAACTAAACTCAAGCAAAGCAGCAAATGGAGGATGGATATCTTCTGCCATGGATGACATCCATACCTTCTTATAAAAGCTCTATTTCTGCTTCTTAAATTGATTTTTCTGCCTCTAGTGTCTCTACTTCAGTGTTGTAAAATTATTCTTACTCAAACACTGTTTTAATGATATGATTACCAATGCATATCCTTTTTTATATATATCATAGGACCCAAACTGTTTTCTTAGTTCTAAAGTTACCCCAAATATGGACCATTTATTAAACTTTATTTTCCATCATTTCCTATTATAAACACTTGGAGTGTATTTATCATGTCCTACACTTGTTTGTATAGACCATTGAAACTAATATAGCACTTTATGCAAAATCATTATTTAGGATCTGTTTGTTGACTGATTGATTGCTTGAACACTTTATCTTAGTCACTGAATCTTTGCATAATTCATTCTTTGTGCTATTCACTTAATATAAATTTAAAGTTTAAATGTTATAATTGAGCTAAGTTGCAACCCTTGTCTCCTTGGATATATATAAAATATATATAAAATTATAATAGGAAGATAACACTTACAAGAATAACTGAGGTATCCAAATGTTTCCCCATCACCATTAGATCAGTATTTAAGCCAAGCCACATAGTCATCATTGAGTACAGAAATTATTGGGAAAATTATAAGGAAAGATCCACTTTCCTTATCACTGTAAGTAACAACTGTTGCACACCTGCTACCAACAAGAAGATAAACACAAGAGGCAATACCACTCTGTAGCACCATTCATGCTTCTGGCCTGGCACTCACAGCCAATATTCAGGAAATTAAGTCTTGTAGAGCAGGGGCAGCTATCCTGACTAACAACTAAGCAACTGCCACCCAAAGGATGAGCAAGGCAATCTAGTTGAAGCATCAAGACAAGCTGAAGGAGAGTACGTGCTTTTCAATTCAAACCATTTCTACCACCACTATCACTTTGGCCACCATTTCCCCTTAAAACCTGATGAAGACAGTTGAAAAAGCTGAACACAAGAGTCTTTAGCAGAAAAATACTTCCAGCCCAGTGTCCATCAGCATATCCTGGGAAGCAATCCCTATGAAGTTGAAGTCTGCAGGTACTATATAGTCACAGCTACCTAAGGTCCAAAAAATAAAAATCATACCACTATAGTCATTAGCATTATCAAAATCTTCTAAGTGAGAAACTGATATGATTTTGTCAAAGAAAATAATATTAAAGAAAAGCCTTTAATATCTGCTTTGTTGCTCCACTCTAAAATCCATGGGACCATCCCGCATGACTTGAATCAGAAACTTTCTATATGTGTTGTCTTCCCCATCAGAATGTGAGCTCCTTGAAGGCAGGAACTATCTTACTTTCTAGTTCTTTTTCTAGTGTTTTGCACATTGCTTACCTACAATAATTACTTAATATATGCAATGTGCAGTTTTTCAGTTAGTATCTGATGTCATAAATGTGAATAGCATTGACGTGTAGCTAACAATGCAAACTGATATTTTTTTCCCCCACAACTTATCATTTGAAAGAGTTGTCTTGGACATTAAGAATTTAAATTAACCAAGGTCACAAAGTTTGCTTGTACTTGATGCCAGACTTGAACCTGGGTCTTCATCATATGAGGCAAGCTCTTTATCCACTAGAACAGACACTTCTTGATATATTCATTTAAAATTATATAGTAAACTTTTATAAATTTATTATAAATAAAATTATATAGTAAACTATTATAAAAGTCACTAAAAGGAAGTCCATTCTCTGCTTCTCCAAATACTCATTCATCAAAATTCAACTTCCATTCCCTATATTTAAATTCTTCTAATAACTAAGGCCATAATTCATTTTACTCTGCTATAATTCTTTTTTTACACTACAGCAAGCACCTCATTATTCTATTCTCTAATTGCCCATATACATAACTTTAGATGTTATTAAAGCAAAACTAAGAGTAAAACCCCCTTTCGGTATAGCAATGTAAATGAAATCAACATATAGAGATAACACTAGTCAAATGCATGACATTTATTCTTATCAATAAAGTGATAAACCATTTCTTTGTCTGGGGATGTAGTAAAGATGTGTCAAAACCAAGTGTATCCAAAAAAAAAAAAAAAGAAATGAAAGCATTTCCTTCTAAATAATTCTGATTCCCATGTACCAAATAAATATATTGTATGTGTATATGGATAAATAAGCATTTCTATTTTAAACTTAAATACAAAACAAAAAAAAATGCTATGATCACAGCAGAACATGAGATGATTCAAAATATAAAACAATTTCAAGAAAAACATATATAAATACTGTACATTTTATTCAGAGCTCTCCATCTTTGTATCATTGTAAGTTTTCTTTTGTTATGTGCTGTATATGTTTTGATTTATGTTTCCCTTTTTCATTCTCCCCAGAAGTCTACAATTAAGCACGAATATACATATATATATAAACATATGTATGTATGTGTGTGTATATATACACATATATATGTGCAAACATATATGAATATATATACACATAGATATCTATAATCATATATTTATGTATTCATATGATATGTAAGACTGTATTATTCTTATTTGAATGTGTCCTTTGTTTCTATGAAGGTTAATAACATCTTTATTCATAGTCCAAGTCTTCCCATATTTTACTAAATCCACCAGCTCACCATTTCCTATCCTACAAGCTATATTCCAGCCTTATACTGTCTAGTTATTTTAAAGTCTAAAACAATATTGATTAACATGGCAGACATATGGTAGTTTCCCATTTTTCTTTTAATTAAATCTATTTTCACTTTAATTTTGTCTGAGTTCATGATTACCACCCTTATTTTTTTTACATAATAAATTCCACTCCTGATCTTTATTTTATGTCTGTATGTATCTCTCATTTTTTTCAATGTTTCCTGAAAATAGCATGTAGTTGAATTCAAATTTTGAATCTACTATTTGTATTTCATGATAAATTTATCCAATTCACATCTAAGCTAAATTGTTTGCTATTTACTTTCCTATCTACTCCTTTCACCTTATTCCTATCCCTCCTGACTCCTTTGTTTTACTTCTACCTCATATATGACCCTCCTATTACTTAATTTAATCTCCTTCCGAGAATCACTCTCTTATTCTATTTCCCTACTCTATCCCATGTCCCCTTGTTCCTCTCTCAATTTAGAAGACACACACACACACACACACACACACACACACACACACACACACACACATAGAGAGAGAGAGAGAGAGAGAGAGAGAGACAGAGAGAGAGAGAGAGAAATATATAGATAAAATCCCTTTAAGACATTCCTGATGATAATAAGATTCCAGAATTCCAGCTCTTCTCAGGAGCTCTGTTTCAGTTCTTCCTCTTGAATCTCTTTTGTATGAGATAATTACTTTTTGACTTTTTTCTACACAATTTTACTTTTTAGAGTCACATCATGTTAAGCTTTATTATTCTCATTGTTTCCCCAATCTTTCTTTTGAATTATCCAATTACTAATGACAATCACAGACATACAATTTACATTTCTAAGTATAAAAAGTAAACAATTTGTACTTACTGAGTCCATTGTAATCAGTCTTTTATTTTTGCCTTAAATTTTCTTGCCTCTCTTATGTCTAATTTTCTATTAATATAAGATCATTTTGAACAAAATCCTGAAAGTCTTGCAATTCATTGAATATCCATTGCTTTTTCATTCAGGATTATGCATTAATTTGTTGGGTATGAAATTTTCTGTTCCAAACACAGATCTTTTGTTCTTCTGTGTATAATGTTTCAACACCATTTAGTGCAGCCATTGCTAGATCTTGTGTGATTCTAATTGTGGCTCCATTGTAATGAATTGTTTTTGTTTTTTCTTGTTGCTCATGATATTTTTTCCTTAACCTGGATATTTTAGAATTTATGATATACCTGTAGGTTTTCCTGTTAGGATCTTTTTCAAGTGGTGATCAATTTTTTTTTTTAATGTCTATCCTTTTCCTTCTCTCCCAACCCCCTGCTGGTTTTAATACTCCAGGACAATGTTCTTTAATTATTTCTTGTATTGTTGTATTAAGATTATCTTTTTGATAATAGTTTTCAAATACTTTGATTATTCTTGTGTTTTCTCTTCTTGTCGGATTCTTGAGATCAGTTTTTCTTTCTTATCAGATATCTTACATTCTCTTCTGTTTTTTTTTTATTTTTATTATTCTGTATATATATATATATATATATATATATATATATATATATATATTTCTTAGTCTCTTATAATGTTGCTGAATTCCCCTTGCCTAAGTCTAATTTTCAAGGACTGATTTTCTCCCTTAAAATTCTAGATCTTTTTCTCTTAGTTGGTTGACTTTCTTTTCATAATTGTGTTTTCTCTGGACTGTTCATTCAATCCCCACCCCTACCCCCAACCTCTTTCACTTGATTTTTAAAGTGCTACCATCCCTTATGTTCTCTCAGTCTAACACCCTACTCCCATCCTGGCTTATGTCCAACTCCCTATACTGACCCACCCCACATTGTCCATGAAAATTCCTGTGACTATGACTGAGATTACCTCCCAACCAAGGTACCACAGGGCCTTCTGCTTGCTATTTCTGTGCTATTTCACTTAGTGAAATGTAAACCTCTATCCTAGTGGGCTTTTTTCCGATCTTCTTCAGTCATCCCAGGAGGACCACTGTTCTGCTCCAATTCTTATTATTTTTGCTGCTCTATATTCACCTTGAGGTGCTGGGGCTTTTGGTCTTCTTTGTGAAAAAAAATCTGGAGAGTTTGAAATATTCTTTCCTACTTTGCCATCTTCCCAGAATCCTTTTTTTTTTTTTTGTAGCAGTAAGAGCTTTATTTATCTTCTATTCTTTTCCAATATAAACTTTCCATTTGACCAGATTGCTATCATTGTCTCTAACTATCCTTACTACCCTAATTATGATGTTCACATCAGAGATAAGCTTTGATTAGACAGATACTCAGAAAGACCTGAGATCAAATCTTGCCTCATACACCCACTAGCTATGTGAATCTCTGAGACTGTTTCTTTTTCTGTAAAATGAGATATTTGGAATTTATCACCTTGCAGCTCCCAATTATGCTCAATTCTCTTTTCTAGAAGCATTTATTAATTCATCTATTATGCACTATGCACTGTTAAGCACTTTACAATTATTATCTCCTTTATTCTTTACAACTGTGGGAAGTACATGTTATTATATTTATCTTACAGGTAGGAAATTGAGGCAGACAGTGGTTAATGACTTACTTCTTCTGGGTCACACAGCTGGTAAGTATCTGATGCCAAAGTTGAACTCCAGGCCTAGTGATCCCTCCCCTGTACTACTTAGCTGTCATGCAAATAAAGAAAAACTTTCTTTGGACAAGAATGACATCTTATATGTCTTTTGTATTGTATGATTTTATAATATGACAAGAAGATTAGGGCTATGCATAGGTTTGAAGATTATTGCCTGTATTAGTTCTCTATATTTTGAAAGCTATTGTAAAGTAGACAATAAAACTGGATTTGAAGCTAGTACATGTCAGATGCTTTGTGACTGTGGTCAAATCACTTAACCTCTCAGTATTTTAAGCAAGTC
This sequence comes from Antechinus flavipes, assembly GCF_016432865.1. Classification (NCBI taxonomy): domain Eukaryota; kingdom Metazoa; phylum Chordata; class Mammalia; order Dasyuromorphia; family Dasyuridae; genus Antechinus; species Antechinus flavipes. Next base: position 105,888,638 of record NC_067398.1, read on the forward strand.
TCTGAAATTCTGAGTTTTAGAGAAAGCTGATTTACTTTAGGGAAAATTTCCTCACTTGAAAGTTTAGTGTAATAATGAAATCATAAATGCCTATCATCTTCACCACCATCATCATTGTCAACTTTCTTGTTATCAGCACTATTGTTAGAATATGAGAAGAGGAGGATGTAAACATATTCAGTTTGTTTCCCCTCTGCTTTCTTTCCCATGTGGGGAAGGAAAAGTGTCTCACCTGAACTGTATCCAGACTTCTAGTTAGAAGGGACAGTGAATTTCTGAACCTATCTTTGGTAAGATGCCAGAAATCTCCTGGTGATAAGGGATCAAATCAGAACAATTTTGAGGGCCTAAAACTATTGATCTGGATGTATATGATTACAGAAAATCACATAAAATACAGAAGGAACTCTTCCATTTAGATATTAAAAAGTTATTCTGAAATAGATTATGTCTATGTATATATGTATATAAATATGTGTGTGGATGTTTATATGTATGTATATCCCCAAATCTATGAATTAAGGATTAGAGTTTCATGAAAATCTCAAAATAGATTGTTTTTTCCAATATTTTTTTAAAACGTTAATTGCTATGGATAGCTCTTTCCTAGCCTAAACTCAAACATTCTCAAGTACTTCTTAACTCATTCATCCTAAGCTCTGCTTTAGGACTCCCACTTGGACAATCAAAGGCAATGTAAAATTTGTTTAAATTCATTGCTGCATTGTCTTCATTCATCTGTATGAGCACATTTGGGAGCAGTAGGATAACAGAGAAACTCCTTCATTATTTAATGTGTCAAAAGCAATCAGAACTACATTTAGAAAGCCTCAGTCCACTCTGTTCCACTTTCTTTCTGCTCAGTGACACAGACACAAACCCCAGAGATGAATTCAAAGTAGCTCCAATATCTGGATTTGAAACTGACTCGAAGAATCAGGAATAAAATCTAGAACATCACTATCATGAACATCAAGAAAAAGTAGAAGCCACAGAAAGAAGAGACCTCAGAGGAAAAACAGGTTTTAAAAAAAATGGGGATTTGCAAATTAAAAGAATGCAATATTAATTGCACATATTTGAATATGCGGTCACCTCAATTACAAAGAAAAATCTAATTTGTCAGGAGGTAAAGAGAAATGATAGAGCAATTATTCCTCTGAATTTATTTCTTAATTTTCTAATGATGTCCATTTCCTAGGTTCTGCTGGTATTACAATAATTAAAGGTCATGAGAGAACATTTGTCCCAAGGAGGCATAAAGTCACAATGGAAAACTCAGAATATAAACCTGAAGTCTAATATGAACATAGGTTCATGATGCAGAACCAGCAATCCAGAGATTTTTATAGCTGCTATGTTAATCAAGAACTTATTCTGTTTCATAACTCTAAACCCCATTAACCAGCCATGATTGGTAGTTTCATAATCTAGGTATTGAGCTGAAAGCTGAGAATGTCAGATGAAATTACCTGAGTTCATTACCTAAAAAAAAAAAAAAAAACCCAAAGTGTCACATAATTATGAAAAACTATTTTTTAAAATTAATTTCCAGAATCTTAATCTGGTTTCATAGGCAGAGAAGTCAAGCATGGAAATTCAAAAGATAAAGGTCATATGACATGGAAAAGAAAATAACCCAGAAAAGTCTTATTCTCCATTGCCCTAATGAAGAATGCTGAGCAGATTGAGATAGAATCTTGAAAATTCTAAATCCACACGGTGGAGAAAACACTTTCAGGAATAAACCTCCATTGGAAATAAACTTTTTGTTGTTGTTGTTGTTAAGTTTAATTTCATGACAGATGATATTATGCTGGTAGGTTTAAAACTATGGTTTCACTTAACATTTTTTTTCCCTTTAAGAATCATGCAAGAAATCTAAAAAAAGGTTAAATGATTCCTTGCAATCCATCTTTGCTGTTTGGATACAATTATACTTATAATAAACTGTATGTTTCATAGAGTTTTTGCTGTTTGGTAATACTGCTATACCAACAATTTCCTCCTCAACAGTAGCCATTTCTTATTAACTAGGGTTATATTGTATATCTTTAAGCAGAAGCAAGTAGTAGACTAATACCTAGTCAGAAAGTATTGAAAGTATTACATTACTTATGCAAAAGAATAGATGAGGAAAATAGAAATTCCTGAATGGACTTTCTCCTTTCCTAATAGACCTATTTTTTTTTTCAGCACATGCTATCTTCTCTCCCTCTGACATTATTTCACTTCCAGTTCTATCAACATAGCAAATTAATTCTAGGAAAAGATTAAGATTTTTATCACTCTTCAGTATAAGATTTAATTGGAAGAAAGACAATTTCTGCCTTATATATTTGGATAGGTAGATTTTTTTTTCTCCCAGCAGAAACCTACCATACAAGATGTATTCTTGCTCAGCCTATTTACTACTTTACTAAAAATCATAAAAATTGGGTTTGGGGAATGGGAAAGAAAGGAAAAAAATTCCAGAAAGGTGAGGATATTACCTTCCTGGAGATAAGTTGTAATTACTACTTGTTTCACAATAGGATAGAAGGAAACAAAAAAGGAAGGAAAGGAAAGGAGGGAGGGAGGGAGGGAGGAAGGAAGGAAGGAAGGAAGGAAGGAAGGAAGGAAGGAAGGAAGGAAGAAGGAAGGAAGGAAGGAAGGAAGGAAGGAAGGAAGGAAGAGAGAGAGGAAGAGAGGGAGGGAGGAAGGAAGGAAGGAAAGAAAGAAGGAAGAAAAGAAGGAAGGAAGGAAGGAAAGAAGGAAGAGAGAAAGGAAGAGAGGGAGGAAGAGAAAGAGGAAGGAAGGAAGGAAGGAAGAGAGAGAGGGAGGGAGGTAGTGTTTATTAATTACTTTATATATTTGCTTGGAATTGTGCTAAGCAGAAGGGATACATATTCAGACAAAAATAAAGATAAACCCTGCATCAAGAAACATATTACAAAATACATACAAAAGATAGCTATAAAGGGGACAAAATTAGAAGGTTCTTGGAATGGAAGCATTGTTTGAAGTTCAAAAATTCCAAAAGAGGGATAGCCTAGACCCTTTCAAAAAGGGGAGATTCCAGGAGAAATTAATCAGTGAGAGAAGTGGGATTGGCCCTAATGGAGGAAGCTTACAAGGTAACAAGCTGCAGATGTGAAAAACATATTCCAGAGAAAAGAAATCCTAGATTCTGCCACAAGTTTCAGTATGAGCTAAGAAAGTGATAGGTTTGAAGTCTAGAAAGTTAGTGACAGAATTAAGAGAAAGGAAGTGAATGAAATTAAAACAAAAATGCCAAATTTGAAAAACAATTCAAAAATCAACATTATTTCCTCATGTTATGAAATTCATGCTTACCTTGTTTTTTGATCATTTTTAACCACACAAAATACAATATATAGCCTAGTAACAAAAAGAAACAAATAAAAACCAAACCTGCTTCTCAAACACTCAGATGAAAATCTATTTAAATGTAATATCTCTTACTTCAGGTTGGAATTTAGAAATTGCTTTCCTTCCATTCTAAAGGGAATGGAAACCAGTAAATCTATTTGTTTAAATTTTCTGAAAATAAAAGATTGTGTTTTTTGGTAAAGCCACAATTTTGAGAAATAAAGGCTTATGTGGGATGAAAAACATTAGGACCTTCTCATGTAGTAAAGGGCATATTATGGATTATTTTATTCCATTTGCACTTAATAGATGACATGTATTTCATAGATATATTCAACACTTTTTGAAATTTGTTTGCATGGCCCTGGTACTGTGTTGTGTGCCCCAGAGACCATATACTGTGTCATTTTAACATGCTTTATAGAGAATCAAGGCCAGAGTTGATAACCTGACTCTGACTGCAATAAATGGCTTGCCTGGATTTCCTTCTATTCCTGTAAGAAGGATATAATTGCATTACTTCTGAAGATATTAACCAACTTTCAGTATCTAAGGTAGTTCTTTGAAAGCTATATATAAAAGATATTGGTTAAATTGAATTGAATGCATATATGTATTTGTATATGAATGCATGTAATTTATTTATTTGTTTCTAAAGACAGCCTGTGGATTAATGTCAACAAACAAGAAAGAACTTTGTAAAATGAATTGTGTGTGTGTGTGTGTGTGTGTGTGTGTGTATGAGTAGGGAATTAGGGAATTATGTAAGTAAAACAATTGATCTGATTTATTAGCTAATAACCGATTGATTCACAAATGATATGTGATATATATGAAGCAGAAGCACATTTCTATTACTTAACATTCAACAAACATTTCTTAAATGCCTATATTCTAACAATAAAATGGAGAGAAATAGACAAAATGTGGGGGACAACTAATAATAGTAAATCAGTTAATATCCCATTTAAAAAATACTGTGTAAAGTAATAATTTGTTAATTTGGGTAGCATTATATCCCTTTTGTAAATTATCAATTTATAAAAATGTTGATTAAGGAAAAGACTCTACTAGGTTCTACAAAATATGTGCAGTTGAAATGTATTTATCAAAATCAAGTATATAATATCTTATTATTGTCAAATTTTACTCAGTATAATAAAATAAGGAGTGCTTTGCTCTTTTAATTATATTTAATGATCTAAATGTAAAAATTAAGATAGTTAATAAAAAGGTTAATGTTTGTTTCTTATTCAAGGATATTAATTCACATTTTGTCTTTAACTATAAATAAATAAAAGATACCATAAAGACAAAATCCTGATTATCTAAGTCCTGTGCATATGTATGTATGTATGCATGTATGTATGTATTAAATATTTACACACATAAAGGAAGTATAGCCTTAAAGATTCAATGCATTATTTTTTTTTTGAAAAGGAAACAGCTAAAGAAAAATATAATTAAATGCATGGAAAATATGGAAACTAAATTGGTTAAGGGACTTTGTCATGAACAAATGGGAAAAGAATCCCTTTTTTTTCCCTTTTTTATTCTTCCTGGTCTTACATCCTGACTCCTCTTAAAGAGGACTTAAATTTTGTAATAGATATTTATTGTTAGTGATTATAGATTGATTGATTGATTACATCAGTGTTTAGTAAATATCAATTGTAATAGCCTGAAAGTTTTTCTAAATTCTAATATTTCATAATGAAAAAATATTTATTAAGTGCTTATTATATGCTAAGCACTCTGGTGAGTAGCTGGGGTATAAATAAGGAAAGACAGTGCCTAACCACAAATAGCTTATGTTCTGTAACACATGATGGGGAATTTGAAGGGAAGACATGGTTTGAAAATGTCCATTAAATTACTTTCAAAGCCTGGTTTAAGGCAATTTTAGATAGAAGTACACCTATTTAAGATTTCAATGTAACAAAAACTATGTCTGATAAAAAAAAAATCAAGAATTCTTTTGATGAGAATCACACTTTATTTTTCACAATCACATCTTTCTCACATAACCTAATTAGTTAAGTGGGCCATGATTGTATTTTCATTATATTGAAATTTTTTTATCAAAAGATCCCTCTGTATAATGAAATTCATTATCTAATTTAGGACCAAAAACTAAGCAAACCCACCTATTATTAATCATTAGAAGCAATATATACACAAATATTTTAATAGAAGTAAAAGTTTACTGTGTATCCTGGTTTTTAGCTATAAAGTTTAGCTATTTACAAAAAGTCACCAAATCCCAAACAGATTGAATATAGTTGAGGGAATTATGAGTTACCAGTCCCCCTCAGTTTAAGTATTATTGAATATAGAAACATTAGATGCTGAATCTATCATGCAGATCAATATGCTTCTAGAGATACTTTCTATGATAAATACAACACAATTATAAAAATGTATAGTAGACAGAGGCAAAGCCCTTTTTAATGTTTCAGAGAAATTCTAAATTCATTCCAACTATTTTCTTTCTTACATATTTTTAAATGCCAAATTTAGGTCATTTAAATGAACCACATGATTATGGGAAATAAGTAGAAACAGCTGCCGAATTTTAAGTAAGCTTGTAGGTTTTAGAAATGTTGGCAGTTTTCTGTTTGTTCTACCTCTAGTAATATTTGAGTTAAGTTTCTAATATGTTGATATTTTATAAAATGTATATATAAAAGCAAGTATCCAGTGAAATTAAAAATATTATGTTGAACCCAAAAGTGAAGAAAATCAATAAGGACTTATGGAGGGGTTCATTTGAAAACAGGATTGTTTTAGTCAATCTACAAATGATTTCTTAAGTAGCTATTATCTGACAAGCACTGGGCTAAGCCCTAGGGATATAAGATTGGGGAGAGGACATAATAATATAACACCTTCTTCTGTTGGACAGAGGATGAATAGTACTACTGAATTCTTAGAGTTTGAGATTAAATTAATGAATTTTAGATAAAAATAAAGTTTCATATCTCTCCTTTTTCACAAAGTCAAGCTAGTTCATCTGCTGTATTACTCAAAGATTATATATATATATATATATATATTACATATATATGTATACATATGTATGCATATATATATATATATATATATATGCCCATGTTTGCATATGTTTACGCAAACACATAACTCCATAAACACACCTGTATGAGCAAATGGGGGGGGGAGAATAGTTTTGTTATCTGTATTTTGACATCTCTAAGTTTTGATTACCTTACCAAATTTAGGGGGAAATTATGTTACCTTAACTCCATTTATTTTGACCTCCAGACAAGAATCTACTTTGCCATAATAGTGAAAATATATCTCAACCCTCAAATATAAGATAAAGTAATAAATTTGTTCTCTATAAGAATAAAAAGTGATTAAAATGGTAACTTTTAAATGGAGTAATATTTCACTTTGTAAGTTATTTTAGATCTTAAAATGAGTTAAGTAAAGGAAATTGAATGTGTTCAACTCAGGAAACCTGTATTAAGCACTTACTGTGTACAGGAAACTGTAATAAAAAGACAAAAACAAAATGAACTTGCTATCAAAGACTTTATATACTATTGAGCAAAGGTATGATAGTGATGCAGGGATAGTACAATGCATGTACAAATAAGATAATGCAAAGAGAAAAAAAGTAGGCAAGAAAGAATACCAACAATCCAGAAATGGGAAAGACATTATTGATTAGTCAATCAATAAGTGTTAATATATACTTATACTAGAAACTGAGGATTCAAGTACAAAGAATTTATAATCCATAATCTCAGCGAACTTCCATTATGACAGAGAAAATAAGCATATATTTAAATATATTTATAGAACAAATAGAAAGAATAAAACAGATGGATATAAGATAGTATCTTTATTAGTTGCTGTGATGACAGAGAATGTTATAGAGGATGAATGTGGGAATGGCAGTATCTACCTTCACAGCTTTTGCTTTCAGGTCATTGAAGTTCCATTTCAGGAACTTGAAGTAGAGTTAAGATGGAGCTTAGTTCATGGGTAAAGGTCAATAAATGCCCGATAATTGGGTTTCCAGAGTCATAATTAACTTGTTATCCTTGATTTTATAACACCATCCCAAGATGATAGGAGATGAGGTACAGAACCCAAATATTTGACATAAAACATGTACTTGGCTACTCATTTCTGAGTTCCTGATTTAAAAAAAAAAAGAATCTTGTCCCTTCAGATGAAAGATATGAGTCCCATTTAGTGAATGTAATGGAATCACCTAGACCCCAGTATTTACGAGATGCTCCTTATGTGAAATACTTTAGGTCAGTCTTGAATATAATTATAAAATTTAGTTCATATCCTCTCATCCAAGACATACAGCTGTATTGATATGAATGAACAATGGAATATTTTTTTTTTTTACCCTCTTCCTGAATTGGTGAATGATAGGTGCAATCAGACTCATAAAAATAGCTTTATTTTTTTATATTCTCTCTATATAGTACATACTCACACTGGGTATTTGTATTCATGTAAGATGGAAGAAATGATGTCAAACTGTGTCTATAAACTATTAAGTATCTGAATGAAAAGAAGCACCCTCCCCCCCCAAAAAAAAATGTTTGTCTGTTTCTAAGTATCTGAATACCTGATATTGTTCTGGTATAAAAACTGTATTTTTAGATATAATTTCCCATGTCTAATCTCTCTCTGTCTCTCTCGCTCTCTCTCTCTCTCTCACACACACATACACACACCTTCCATCATTTAGTATGATGTAAATTTTAAAATTGCTATGGACATTGTACATAGATGGTATCCTGACATCATTAATGATCCCGTTTTATTGTAATAGTATTTTATTTTTTCCCATTTACATGTCAATAAATTTTTGGCATTATTTTTTATGCTATTTTAATTTTTTTCTCAATTTATTTTTATAAGATTTTGAGTCCTTAGTGTTCTTCCTTCCAACCTCCCCTCCTGTTTTTCAAAAATGGTAGTAAATTTTATATAGGTTATACATAAAATATATAGCACATGTAAAACCTATATCAAATATATTTATTTATGTCTATGCATAGTTTGGTTACCCCTTGGGCATAGTTCCAAATTGTTTATAATGGTTGGATCACTTTAATACTCCAAAAATACACTAGTGTTCCTATATTCCCAGATCCTCTCCAGCATTTATCATTTACCTTTTTGGTCATATTAATCAATCTGATAAATATTAGGTGGCACCTCAGAGTTTTAATTTGCATCTCTCTAATCAAAAGTGATTTAAAGTCCTTCTTCACATGCCAATAGAAAACTTTGATTTCTTCATTTTGAATATTGCCTGTTCACATCTTTTCACTATTTGTCAACTGGGAAAGGCTTGCATTCTTTTAAATTTGACTCAGTTCTCTATATGCTTGAGAAATGAGGGCTTTATAAGAGACATTGGCTATAAAAATTATTTCTCAACTTTCTACTTTCCCTCTAATTTTAGTTGTACAAAAACTTTTTTAATTTAATATGATCAAAGTTATTTATTGGCATTTTGTAATGCTCTCTATCTCTTATTGGATCAAGAATTATTTCCCTCCCCACAGATGTGAAAGGTAGACTGTTTTTCTCTAGTTCCTCTAAGTTGCTTATGGTGTCACCCTTTAAGTCTAAATCATGTAGCCATTTTGACTACATTTTAGTATATGATGTGAGATGTTGGTCTATATTTAGTTTGTATCCTACTGTTTTCTAGTTTTCTTGACAGATTTCTTGCTAGTATCAGATAGTTTCAATGATTACTACTTTATAATATAGATTAGGACCTGGTGTTGCCAGGTCACATTTTTTTTGGATATTTTCCCCTTAATCCCTTTGATATTTTTGACCTTTTGTTTTTCTGGATGCATTTTGTTCTTATTTATTTTAGTTCAATTAAATAAAATTTTGGGAGGTTGATTGGCATGGTAATGAATAAGTTAATTTGTTTAGGCAAAAGTGTAATTTTTATTATGTTGATTTGGCCCAGCCATGAGCAATAGATAATTATTCCATATCGCTAGATCTGACTTCATTTTGTAAAAGTGGTTTGTAAATGTGTTGCTATAGTTCCTGAGTTTATATTAACAATTAGACTCCTGAGACTTTTGTATTGTTTAGTTTTTTTAAGTGAAATTTTTCTTTCATTCTTTTGCTGCTTCATTGGTCAGATAAACAAATGCTGATAATTTTCATAGACATATTCTGCAACATTTGCTAAAATTGTTCAAGTAGTTCTGCTGATTTCCTAGGGTTTTCTGGATATAACCACCATATCATCTGCAAAGAATGATAATTTTTTTTGTTTCCTCATTGCCAATTCCAATTACTTCCATCGCTTTTTTTTTCTCTTATTGCTATAGCTAATGTTTCTAATGCTATATTGAATAATGGTGGTGATGACATAAATACTTGTTTCACCCCTGATTGCATTGGGGAGTCTTTTGGCTTATCCTCATTATAAATAATGCTTGCTGATAGTTTTAGATAAACACTGCTTATCATTTAAACAAATGTTCCCTTTCTTCTTATGCTCTCCAATTTTTGTTTTTGTTTTTGTTTTTTGCTGAAGGCAATTGGGGTTAAATGACTTGCCTAGAGTCACACAGTTAGACACTGTTAAGTGTCTGAGGCTGATCTGAACTCAGATCCTCCTGACTTCAGGTCTGGTGCTCTACCAACTGCACCAACTAGAAAATAGGAAGGGGTGCTGTATCTTGTCAGTCTCTTTCTGCATCTAGTGAGATAATTGTGTGATTTCTGTCATTTTTTTTTATTGATGTAGTCAATTATGTTGAGAGTTTTCCTAATATCTGACCAACCCTCCATTCCTGGTATTAATCCTATCTAGTCATAGTATATAATCCTTGCAATATTGCTGTAATCCCCTAGCTAGAATTTTGTTCACTTCTTTGCATCAATATTACTTAAAGAAAGTGGTCTGTAATTTTCCTTTTCTCTTTTAGCTCTTCTTGGTTTAGTTATAAACACCCTATTTTTGTCATAAAAAGAGTTTAGTAAGATTCACTTTTCACCCACTTTTCCAAGTAATTTATATAGGACTGGAATTAATAGTTCTTTAAATATTAGGTAGAATTAAATCATGAACCCATCTGGCCTTGGGGATTTTTTGTTAGGGTAGTTCATTAATGCTGTCTTTAATTTCTTTTTCTAAAATGGAATTATTTAGGCATTATATTGCCCTTGTTAATCTAAGTAATATATAGTCTATGTAAATATTCATAAATTTCACTTAGATTGTCAGATTTATTGGCATATAATTAGGCAAAATATATCCTAGTAATTGCTTTAATTCCTTTTTCATTGATGGTGATTTTATCTTTTTCCTTTGTGATACTGGATATATTGTTTTCTTTTCTTTTCTTTTTTTTCTTAATCAAATAGACCAAATGGCTTATCTATTATATTTTTTAATAGAATCTGGACTAGATTCACTTATTAGCTCACTGCTTTCTTTTGTTTTCTTCCTCTCTCCTTCCCTCCCTTTTCCCCTCTCTCCTTCCCTCCCTTCTTTCCTTTCTTTGTTTTTTCCTTCCTTCTTTCCTCTCTCCTTCCCTCCTTCCTTCCTTCCTTCTTTCCTTCTTTTCTTCCTTCCTTCTTTCTTTCCCTACTTGCTTCCCTCCTTCCTTCTACCCCTCCCCCTCCTCCCTCCATCCTTTTCTCCCTCTCTCTCTCCCTCCCTCCTTCTTTTCCTCCCTCCTTCCCTCCCTCTGTCCATCCGTTTCTCTCTCTCTCTCTCTCTCTCTCTCTCTCTCTCTCTCTCTCTTTATTTTCTGAGGCAGTTAGGGTTAAGTGACTCACCTAGGGTCACAAAGCTAGAAAGTGTTAAGTGTCTGAGGCCAGATTTCAACTCAGGTCCTCTTGACTTCAGGGCCTGCACTTTATCCACCCACCACCTAGCTGCTCCTATATGTAATATTCTTCTCTAAAATATAATGTTCTCTGGGAGCCAGTTTCTTGGAAGGGGCTTCTGAGAGCAGCCTTAGTTTCAGTTTCAAGTAATAACCCCGAATGCAGCCAGGAGTTAAAGTCCAAATTGTTTATTGTCTCTTGGGGCTCGGCTAGCTTTTCTAGAGACCTTCTGGATCTTGGGTTTAGTGTTCTCCACAGGACAGCCTGCCACCACTTCTCTGTCTTTCTTAGTTCTGCCCAACTGCTGTCTCTGCCGGAGTCAATCCTGGTTGAGGATCCTAACTTATATATGATCTCTTAAAAGTGTGAATCTTGTGGAATTGTAGTAAGTACTAAGTACATCTAGAGAACTGTTAAGCACCCTGCTAAACAACCATTGTCTCTATCACTTCCACTGACTTAGCATCTTGTAAGAATTCTAACACCTATATTTGAGTTTTCTAACAATAACATTTAAATTATTAAAAATTTAAAAATTGGAAGGGGCACATTTGTCATTTCATTTGCCTTCCATCTAATTCAGGTTCCAAGAACCTCTACCTCCATTCTCACAAAAGAATAGAGAAGGGTTCAGGATGTGTTGTCAAGGATACCACTGTTTTTGACCTCGTGACTAAAATCCATCACCATTTAAAGCCTTCAGGTCCTGTAGGTCTACGACTTAGATGGTTCATACTAGAATCTGGAACACAAATCACCCCAGGGAAACAAAATGATATATAGGAAAATCTATCCAGGATAAACAGACCTTTTGAGTCTTAAATCTATCCTTCCTCATAACATTATCAATTCTACAATTGCAATATAATGGACACATTTTTACATATAGCCAGAGGTCTGGCTGGGATATAAATTTAAGGATTCTTGCCCAGCACTGCTACTTGGTGGCCCTGCAATCCCGCTGTCTCTGGTTTTCTTAATGTGGCAAAAGCACGAATCCTATCTATACCTTCTCTGACAGCTAAGTATACTATATATTTTCACAAAGGATGCTTGTAGACATCATGTCTTAAATCACATGTATTAATTTATAAAGGTAAAATAATTGGATGCTAGGGACACTTGCTGGCAACCCTCAGTACATACAACATATTGTAATTATTTATTCTTAATATATGTAAGGCTAGCCTGGATCTTATGTTAACTTAAAAGAAGATAATAACTATATTTGGATTGCTATGAGAAAATCTGATAAAATCATATGTGACCAATAAAAAAGAAAATGACTAAAATTCTAGTAATTGTCATTTGAGCGAAAATCTTTGTAATATAAATATTGTATATATTATATAATACATAATAATATAAATATGAATAAATAAAATAATTAAAAAGTATAAGCTCTGGTGAAAATAAAACTGAACTACATGTCAGGTATCATAAACTCTTAAGAAGAAAACATGGAAGTCATCTAATCTCAGCCCTCTTCTTAATTCACTGGACATGAATTCCAGTTTGACTTCTATCATTCTCTGCTAACAAGTTATGTTGCAAGAACAAACTACTCACACCTCTGGATAGAAACTGAGAACATTAGACTAAATCATAGGTTCTTAACTCCTTTTTATGATTTCTTTTTGTTATAGACCCCTTTGGCAATTTAGTGACACATTTTGCAGAATATTTTTTGTTGTCTACATCCACAATTGAAGGAAATTCTAGATTCCAAATTAGAAATTTGTGAAAATAAAGATCTATTTCTTTTCCCTTCTGACTTTATAAATTCTTGAAATCCACGCATAGATCCCCTTGTGTTTAAAGTCCTTTTCAGATATACTATAGAATGCCTAATGTAGTTGCTGAAGGACAGTGCTTAAAAAAAAAAAAAAAACAAACAAACAAACAAACAAAACCTATCAATTGATCTTAGGTATAGTTATCCTTTCCATATGGTGACTTTTGCCGTCACAGTTTTGATATATCATGGATTGTTTAAAAAAATAAATTGGGAATTTTAGTGGAGTTTTGCAGAAGTCATAGACAACACAGAAAAGGGTTTAAAAACTCAGAAATGCATAAAAGATATGCATAATATTGTATCGTTTATCTTTTAATACTATAAAAAATTCAGACTTCTCTGGTATGACCAGAAGGCCAAAATTATATTTACTTCGATTTTCCAGATTATAGGGGTGTCATGTCCCTAAATCTCAAAATGTGGAAAGGATAACTATATAATATTCTGATAAAACATCACTATGCTACATATATCTATATCTATATACACATATATTCACATAAATATACATACATGTTATCATAGTATTGCATTTTTATATAGCTTTTTCAATATTTGTACTTCTATGGAGGTTACAAAAATTAATTTGAGAGTATGGAATGGTATTTACATAAAAAGAAGGAAAGAAAAGAAAAAGTTGATAACTTCAGGTAATCAAACATGTCTAGGCTAATTCTATAAAGGTTGGTTAAACATCTTATAAAATTCATTAGCAAATCCATCTGCACAGGGTCTTTTCCAGATGGAAAGCTTTCATTACCTACCATAATTTGTCATGGTTTAATGTAGGTATAGTTTTTTTGTTTGTTTGTTTTTTAGGGGAGAGGGAGAGTTCAAAGATAAATATTGAAAAATAGTATATAGAAATCTTTGACATCCTTAGAAGGGGCAAATTTTGACATATAATCAGGCAGAAAAAAGTAAGATGTTAACAGTTTTCCTGAGACCTGGCATACTACTGTGTTTATCTATTGGGATTAGCAGAGGGTAATTTTTCTTTCATTGCTGGAATTTATTATTATTATTATTTCATTTTTGAAAATATCTAATGTCCTTACACAGAGTCTGGCATATAGTAGGTACTTAATAAATGTTTATTGAATTTTTTGGATACTTACTATACGTAATTTTAAAAAGTCATAGTTTGCCTTCAGGTGAATTATATTTCAAAATAAACATGGTTAAGTCATCCACAGAAGCATAAAATATGAGAAAAGACTATGTTCTCTCCCAGACAAGGAATCCAGGACTTTCTTGATGACCAAAATGAAAAACCTACTATCTCATTAATTCTATCATTGACAAGGGAGATGAAGTTCCTATTGCTAATCTTTATGGTACTTGCAAACATAGGCAATAATTTGAGTTCTACTTTTCAAATAAAAGAAGTTGTTGTGATTTTTTTTTTCTGGAAAATTGGGGTCATCATATTTACCAGGGAATTATCAAGTATATCCTATTTATTTTTATTTCCAAAGTCATTTTAAATTTTATGACTAATAACTAGGTTTGGACTGATAAAATACTATTTAATTGTTATTTATCCCTTCTGCTTCATGTTTATAAATAGAGAAGCACACCCAAGTACACAGGCACATGTGCACACACACACACACGCACACACACACACACACACACATACATGTACACACAGTCTACAAATATTTAGAAAAGACCTTAACAACAAAAAAGGATAGCATCTGATTCATAAGTGTCATCCTATTTTTAGGCTTATGACATGAGGCACTCTAATTCATTGTTTCAATTTCCAGTGATTAGTATAGTGTCTGGTGTATAGTAGATACTTAACAATGCTAGCTGACTCAATGATTTCTGAAGTACCTATAATAGGAAAAATAAAGAGAAGGCAGTTACTAAGAACACCTACTGTGTGCCAGGCTTTATGCCAAGCACATTTGAGTGTGTGTGTGAGAGGATGAAGTTGGTTTAGAAATATCTCATTTCATCCTCTCAATAACCCTTCCAATTAAGTGATAGAAAATATTTGAACTCACTGATTACAAGTCTAACACTCTGTCTACCAAGCCACCCATAAGTCACTGTTAGCCTAACCTAATTGCTCTAGTAATATCTCCATTCATCTAAAAAGTAATCATATGTGAACACTGATATATCTTTATCTATCTCTATATCACCCTTCCCCATATTCATCTATATGTGTGTGTGTTTGAATTGTCTTGTAATTTTTGTTACCAAGAATTCATGATGTCAAAGGTTTTTGACCTTTATAGACCACAACTCCTCTAAGACTTCATAGAGAGTATCTATGAGTTATTATGACAAAATAAATTTATAATTACATAGCCAACCTCCCGGTGATTAAAAGCAATGGAGTAGTAAGTGGATCAAGTACTAGACATATACTCAGGAAGACGAGTAATAAGCCAACTTCAGACCTTGACTAGTTATGACTCCGCACAAATCACTTGACTTATGTCTACTTCAGTTTCTTCAATTGCAAAATTAAGGTAATAAAAGCACCTCTCAGAGATCTTTTGAGGATCAAATGATATGAGATCTTTTTAAATATTTAACACAGTACCTGACACATAGTAAATACTTCATAAATTCTTCTTCCCTCTCCTCACTCGCCCTTTAACTTTTCTGAATTTAGCAAAGTAACAAACCATACAGGCCCTGTCCATATTCAATGCTTTTCCAAATTGGCAGCATTTGTAGAGCTGAATTTTTCCTGATATATACCTGAAGAACAGGATCATCTCCATACCATTAACATGTTTCCAAATTAGGACATTCAGTTTTTATAAGGATGGAGAATATTTATACTATAAGAATAGAATTATTTATAATCCCAAAATAAAAACTCATAATATTGTAAAATAAATTCAGTTGATTTTATAGACATCACAGAATCTGTCTCATTACTTCGGAAGATTAAACAATACCAGTGTAAGTACTATACAATTTCTTGCTGAATATATTTGCTTATTTATCTGCAAATGAAGCGTTCTTAAAAATAAGAGTTTAGAAGTCAAAGATTATTTCCATAATGCTAAAAATAATAACAAATACCTGCTGAAAATGGGTACATTCTTATGAATATATAAATATGACCTAACTGTTTATTCCCAGTGCTTTTGTGTAAATTGGAGAGAAGGAGAAAAGGGTCAACACTGGAACAACAAAGAGCTGGATTCAAGTTGCTACTTCTAACAGATACTATGTGTCTGGCAATTCACCTAATTTCCACTAACTTTAATAGAATAGCTCTCGGGGATCCAGGAATTCTTTATACCAACAAAAATTACAAGACATTCAAACACACATACATATACACACACAAATATATATATGGATGAATATTTGGGAGGGTAATGGGGATAGATATATCAATGTTCATATACAATTACTTTTTATATGAATAGACACTACATAAAACTAGGTGGAATTAATTTTACTCTAATAATCAATTTGCTGGTTATTCTTCATAGCTCTTAAAGGAACTATAAAAGGATAGTAAAAAGAATAACATTAACTTCATTATTATGTGGCTTACACAC
Source organism: Antechinus flavipes (assembly GCF_016432865.1). Lineage (NCBI taxonomy): Eukaryota > Metazoa > Chordata > Mammalia > Dasyuromorphia > Dasyuridae > Antechinus > Antechinus flavipes. Next base: position 105,905,219 of record NC_067398.1, read on the forward strand.
TATTACTTATGTTTCTTTCCTTCCTCCCTCCCTCCCTTTTTTTTTTTTTTTTCATGGTCAACAACATCCATTTAAATCAACACTGTGGATGAAATTGCCAAATAGACAGATATGCCCTGCTGAAGGGACTTCCCTTAAATTTGAAATGTTAGCTAGGGTCAAGCAACATTAGTCAAGGACATTTAGATAAGATATAACCTATTATCCCTCTGGGACCAAGCTGATGTCTTTTATTATGATTAAAAAAAAAAAAAAACTTTTATCATAAACACAATTCAGGTCTTTTCTGACCCAGTCCGTTTTGTTTTGTTTTTTTTTTTTCCCTTGCAGAGTATAAGGCATGGTTAGTTTGTGTAGCTCAATCTCTCTACAGCCTCAGGATATTCTTACTTGCTTGGTGAATTCTTCTTCTACAGAAGTCCAACATGCTGCCATTCTTTTTAGTATTGTCAGAATTCATTCCCTCTAGGGGAAAGAAAGAAATGAATCCCTAAAGCAAGTAAAACTTTATTTTTTTTTTTTTTATTTTTATTTTTTTTTTTTTAAGTTTTTTTATTTAATAATTACATTATATTGACACTCATTTCTGTTCCGATTTTTTTCCCCTCCCTCCCTCCACCCCCTCCCCTAGATGGCAAGCAGTCCTTTATATGTTGGATATGTTGCAGTATATCCTAGATACAATATATGTTTGCAGAACCGAACAGTTCTCTTGTTGCGTAGGGAGAATTGGATTCAGAAGGTATAAATAATCCGGGAAGAAAAACAAAAATGCAGATAGTTCACATTCGTTTCCCAGTGTTCTTTCTTTGGGTGTAGCTGCTTTTGTCCGTCATTTATCAATCGAAACTCAGGTCTCTTTGTCAAAGAAATCCACTTCCATCAAAATATGTCCTCATACAATATCGTTGTCGAAGTGTATAATGATCTCCTGGTTCTGCTCATTTCACTTAGCATCAGTTCCTGAAGGTCTCTCCAAGCCTCTCTGTATTCATCCTGCTGGTCATTTCTTACAGAACAATAATATTCCATAACATTCATATACCACAATTTACCCAGCCATTCTCCAATTGATGGGCATCCATTCATTTTCCAGTTTCTAGCCACTACAAACAGGGCTGCTACAAACATTTTGGCACATACAGGTCCCTTTCCCTTCTTTAGTATTTCTTTGGGATATAAGCCCAATAGAAACACTGCTGGATCAAAGGATATGCACATTTTGATAATTTTTTGGGCATAATTCCAGATTGCTCTCCAGAATGGTTGGATTCGTTCACAACTCCACCAACAATGCATTAGTGTCCCAGTTTTCCCGCATCCCCTCCAACATTCATCATTATTTTTTCCTGTCATCTTAGCCAATCTGACAGGTGTGTAGTGGTATCTCAGAGTTGTCTTAATTTGCATTTCTCTGATCAATAATGATTTGGAACACTCTTTCATATGAGTGGTAATAGTTTCAATCTCATCCTCTGAAAATTGTCTGTTCATATCCTTTGACCATTTATCAATTGGAGAATGGCTTGATTTCTTATAAATTTGAGTCAGTTCTCTATATATTTTGGAAATGAGGCCTTTATCAGAACCTTTAACTGTGAAAATGTTTTCCCAGTTTGTTGCTTCCCTTCTAATCTTGTTTGCATTAGTTTTATTTGTACAAAGGCTTTTTAATTTGATGTAATCGAAATTTTCTATTCTGTGATCAGTAATGGTCTCTAGTTCATCTTTGGTCACAAATTTCTTTCTCCTCCACAAGTCTGAGAGATAAACTATTCTATGTTCCTCTAATTTATTTATAGTCTCGTTCTTTATGCCTAGGTCATAGACCCATTTTGATCTTATCTTGGTATATGGTGTTAAGTGTGGGTCCATGCCTAATTTCTGCCATACTAATTTCCAATTATCCCAGCAGTTTTTATCAAATATTGAATTCTTTTCCCAGAAGTTAGGGGCTTTGGGTTTGTCAAACACTAGATTGCTATAATTGACTATTCTGTCTTGTGAGCCTAGCCTTTTCCACTGATCCACTAATCTATTTCTTAGCCAATACCAAATGGTTTTGGTGACTGCTGCTTTATAATATAATTTTAGATCAGGTACAGCTAGGCCACCTTCATTTGATTTTTTTTTCATTAGTTCCCTTGAGATTCTCGACTTTTTATTGTTCCATATGAATTTTGTTGTTATTTTTTCTAGATCAATAAAATATTTTCTTGGAAGTCTGATTGGTATAGCACTAAATAAATAGATTAGTTTAGGGAGTATTGTCATCTTTATTATGTTCGCTCGGCCAATCCAAGAGCACTTAATATTTTTCCAATTATTTAAGTCTGACTTTATTTGTGTGGAGACTTTTTTATAATTTTGCTCATATAATTCCTGACTTTCCTTTGGTAGATAGATTCCCAAATATTTTATGGTATCAACAGTTATTCTGAATGGAATTTCTCTTTGTATCTCTTGCTGTTGGGTTTTGTTGGTGATGTATAAAAATGCTGAGGATTTATGGGGATTTATTTTGTAGCCAGCTACTTTGCTAAAATTATGAATTATTTCCAATAGCTTTTTGGTAGAATCTCTGGGGTTCTCTAGGTATACCATCATATCATCTGCAAAGAGTGATAGTTTGGTTTCCTCATTGCCTACTCTAATTCCTTTTATATCTTTCTCGACTCTTATTGCCAAGGCTAGTGTTTCTAATACGATATTAAATAATAATGGTGATAGTGGGCAACCTTGCTTCACTCCAGATCTTACTGGGAAAGGTTCCAGTTTTTCCCCATTGCATATGATGCTTACTGATGGTTTTAAATATATGCTCCTGACTATTTTAAGGAAAAGTCCATTTATTCCTATGCTCTCAAGTGTTTTTATTAGGAATGGATGTTGGATTTTATCAAATGCTTTTTCTGCATCTATTGAGATGATCATGTGGTTTTTGTTTGTTTGGTTATTGATATAGTCAATTATGCTAATAGTTTTCCTAATATTGAACCAGCCCTGCATTCCTGGTATAAATCCTACTTGGTCATAGTGTATTATCCTGGTGACAATTTTCTGTAATCTTTTTGCTAATATTTTATTTAAGATTTTAGCATCAATATTCATTAGGGAGATTGGTCTATAATTTTCTTTCTCTGTTTTCAGCCTACCTGGTTTAGGTATCAGTACCATATCTGTGTCATAAAAGGAGTTTGGTAGGACTCCTTCAATCCCTATTTTTTCAAATAGTTTATATAACATTGGAGTTAATTGTTCTTTAAATGTTTGGTAGAATTCACATGTAAATCCATCTGGTCCTGGGGATTTTTTCTTAGGGAGTTGATTGATAGTTTGTTCTATTTCTTTTTCTGAGATGGGACTGTTTAGGATATTTACTTCTTCCTCTGTTAGTTTGGGCAAGCTGTATTTTTGGAGGTATTTTTCTATTTCATTTAAGTTGTCGAATTTATTGGCATAAAGTTGGGCAAAGTAACTCCTAATTATTGCTCTAATTTCCTCTTCGTTAGTGGTGAGTTCTCCCTTTTCATTTTTAAGACTAACAATTTGATTTTCCTCTTTCCTTTTTTTAATCAGATTTACTAAGGGTTTGTCTATTTTGTTGGTTTTTTCATAGAACCAACTCTTAGTTTTATTAATCAATTCAATAGTTTTTTTACTTTCAATTTTATTGATCTCACCTTTTACTTTTAGAATTTCAAGTTTAGTGTTTGACTGGGGGTTTTTAATTTGTTCCTTTTCTAGCATTTTTAATTGCAAACCCAATTCATTGACCTTCTCTTTCTCTATTTTATACAAATAGGCCTCTAGAGATATGAAATTTCCCCTTATTACCGCTTTGGCTGCATCCCATACATTTTGGTATGATGTCTCATTATTATCGTTTTCTTGGGTGAAGTTATTAATTATGTCTATGATTTGCTGTTTTACCCAATCATTCTTTAGTATGAGATTATTTAGTTTCCAATTATTTTTTGGTCTACTTCCCCCTGCTTTTTTGTTGAATGTAATTTTCATTGCATCGTGGTCTGAAAAGGATGCATTTACTATTTCTGCCTTACTACATTTGAGTTTGAGGTTTTTATGTCCTAATATATGGTCAATTTTTGTATAGGTTCCATGAACTGCTGAAAAGAAAGTGTATTCCTTTCTGTCTCCATTACATTTTCTCCAGAGATCTATCATATCTAGCTTTTCTAGTATTCTGTTTACCTCTTTAACTTCTTTCTTATTTATTTTCTGGTTTGATTTATCTAATTCTGAGAGTGCAAGGTTAAGATCTCCCACTATTATAGTTTTACTGTCTATTTCTTCTTGCAGCTCTCTTAGTTTCTCTTTTAAGAATTTAGATGCTACCCCACTTGGTGCATATATGTTTAATATAGATAGTGCTTCATTATCCATGCTACCCTTTAGCAAGATATAGTGTCCTTCCTTATCTCTTTTAATTAGGTCAATTTTTGCTTTAGCTTGATCTGAGATCAGGATGGCTACCCCTGCTTTTTTGACTTCACCTGAAGCATAGTAGATTTTGCTCCAACCTTTTACCTTTAACCTGCATGTATCTCCCCGCTTCAGGTGTGTTTCCTGTAAACAACATATTGTAGGATTCTGGCTTTTAATCCATTCTGCTAACCGCTTCCTCTTTATGGGGGAGTTTACCCCGTTCACATTTATGGTTAGAATGACCAATTCTGTATTACTTGCCATCTTGTTAACCCCGGTTTATGCTTTCCTCCCTTCTTTCCCCTTTCCCCCCCTTCCAAGTATTAAGCTTGTGAGCACCCCTTGTTTCTCACAGCCCTCCCTTTTTAGTGTCCCTCCCCCCGCCTTAGAGTTCCTCCCCCTATCTTACCCCTTTCCCTCCCAGTTCCCGTATTCCTTTCCGCTTAGCTTATTCCTTCCCTTTCCACTTTTCCCTTCTCACTTTTCAATGAGATGGGAGAAGTTTCACCATAGATTGAATATGTCTTAAGATTTTTCACTTAAAGCCAATTCTGAAGGCAGTAAGATACCCACTATATTCATCCCCCTCCATTCTTTCTCTCAGATATAATAGGTTTCCTATGCCTCTTCATGAGATGTACTACCCCCACTTTACCCTTTTTCTGGTACAGTGTCCTTTCCACATCAATTTCTAGAACAAGGTATACATGTATTCTTTATGCATCTATATAGTCAAAATATAGTTCCCAAGATTAATCTTTACCTTTTTAGATTTCTCTTGAGTTCTATATTTGTAGATCAAACTTTTTGTTAAGTTCTGGTTTTTTCATCAGAAATAGATGAAATTCGCTTACTTCGTTGAATGTCCATCTTCTTCCCTGGAAAAAGATGCTCATTCTCGCTGGGTAAGTTATTTTTGGTTGCATACCAAGTTCCTTAGCCTTTCGGAATATCATATTCCAGGCCCTTCGATCTTTTAATGTGGATGCTGCCAGATCCTGGGTGATCCTTATTGTGGCTCCTTGATACTTGAATTGGGTTTTTCTAGCCGCTTGCAATATTTTTTCTTTCATATGAGGGTTCTGGCATTTGGCCACTATATTCCTTGGTGTTTTGATTTTAGGATCCCTTTCAGTGGGTGATCGATGAATCCTTTCAATGTTTATTTTTTCCTCTGTTCCTATGACTTCTGGGCAGTTCTCTTTGATAATTTCCTGGAAGACAGTGTCCAGGCTCTTTTTTTCATCATGTTTTTCTGGGAGTCCAATGATTCTCAGATTGTCTCTCCTGGATCTGTTTTCCAGGTCTGTTGTCTTCCCCAGAAGGTATTTCACATTTTTCTCCATTGTTTGATTTTTTTGGATTTGCTTGACTGATTCTTCTTGTCTCCTCGAGTCATTCAATTCCACTTGTTCAATTCTGATTTTCAGTGAAGTATTCTCTTCACTCACTTTTTAAAATCTTTTTCTAATTGTCCAATTGAGTTCTTTTGTTCTGTGGAATTTTTTTCCATTTCGCCAATTTTGTTTTCCAGTTCACTAATCCTATTTTTCAAGGATTTTACTTCTTTATCCACTCTCTCTTTAACTGACTTCTCCAGGCTCTTTTGCCAAGCCTCCCTCTCCTTTTCCCAAGCTTCCTTCTCCTTTTGCCAAGCCTCACTCTGCTTTCCCCATTTTTCTTCTAGCTCCCTTGTGAGAGCCTTTTTAATCACTTCTATGAGGTTCATCTGTGCTGAGGAACAGACGATCTCCTCCTTTGGGGAATCACCTGGGGACTGCCTGTTTTTAGTCTCCTCAGGATTTAGAGTCTGCTCTCTATCTGTGTAGAAGCTGTCTAGGGTTAAAGTCCTCTTCAGCTTCTTGCTCATTCTGTCTATTAATCAGAGACAAACTACCAAAGAAAAACAGAAAAAACTGGAGTCTTTCTTTGGGGGGGGCTGGGTGTGTTATCGAGCTTCCTCTACAGACTGCAGGGGGCAGCAGTGAGGCACTAGCAGGACTGTGCTGCGCCTGCGCTCTGAGATCCCAAAGCGTGCTGAGTCACTGAGGGGGGGGGAAGGGAGGGGCGGCCAGGTCCTGAGAGACTCCAGCTGTTTGCGGTTGTGTTCTTCAGCCCCGGTGTTTTTAGCTTCTCTGCTGGGCTGTTGACTTGCTGCAGGTTCCAAACCTGTAGCGAAGCTCTCCCCGCAGAGACAGCTGCGATCACTCCCCACCCCCTCTCCAGTCTGCTCCCGTGCTCTCACTGCCGCTGCCCCCTGCCTGCGCCCGATCTAAAACCGCCCCAGCCCTCCAGTAAAGACAGACCTTTCTTGGCGGATCTCAAGGATGGCTTCTCTTGGTAACTATTTGTGGGTTTTTTTCAGTCAAGCATTGATTCAGAGGCTTGTAATGAAGTGGATAGTGAGAGAAAGCGCGGAGCTTATGCAACTGTGAGCCTCCTCTCCGCCATCTTAACCGGAAGTCCGCAAGTAAAACTTTAAAAGAAGAACATAAAAATGAGATATCCTTATATAATATTGCATTTGAGGGTCATTTTCTAGCATAAGCTCACAAATTCACCTTTCTTATATATGTTCCATACCTTGATGTCAGGAAGATCACCTCAGAGTGGGGTTATTGACAAGCAGCCCAAGTAGGACACTGGAAGAAAAAAAAAAAAAAGGTAGAGTCACTTCAAGAAAAAGAAAAATTTCCCAAATTTTCCTCCTTTTTCCAAAAGGGGACGATGAATACTATTAACTGCTACACATATTTATTGACAGAGAGTATAAAGGAAATAACAGGTAACCTTTTTTTGAGAATAGTGTGAATTTTTCTTCTACTAACAATTGAAAAAAATAGGTTCTATTATACATAGAGATCACAGCAGGAAATATGAGAGATAAAGGGTGGAGAGAAGACATTGATTCTATTCTCTAGTGAGATAATATTTGTATGACAATTAGCACAGTACCTAGCATGTAGCTGGTGCTATTTTTTATTGTTATTTAATTATTTCCAGTCGTGTCTAATTCTCCATGATCTTTTTGATGTTTTCTAGTCAGAGATGTTGGAGTGGTTTACCATTTTCTTTTCTAGCTCATTTTACAGATGAGGAAACTGAAGCAAATGGGATTAAGTGACTTGCCTGAGGATACATAGTTAATAAGTAATCTGAAATTAGATCTTCCTGACATAAGGTCCAGCATTCTACTTATTTTGCCACTCAGTTGCCCAACTATTTGTGGCAAGAATAGGTGCTATATAAATGTTTATTTCTTTCCATCTTTTAAGAAATCTTTTATTAAATAAAAAAGCAAACCAAAAAATGATCTACGGGCAGAAAAGGTCTATAACTTTTCACTAGCAAATGGTCTATTTTCATTAATTTGGTGACTTGTGCAGAATAAATGGGATAAAGAGAAACTGTAGGCCTATACTATGCAGAGATTATTGTGGTACTCCTAAAATATTAAATATTTCCCTGTCCAAAAGATTCCTAATTCAGAATCTAGGCTACATTGATAAAAGGAGGTGAATTGACCTACAATTGTTGACTTCTAAATTGGTAACAAGAGAGCCGATTGATAAAAAATATTAGTTATATTTTTTAAATCAATCATTTTGATGAAATGTATAATCATTCTGAAGAGATTTCATTGCCTTAACATATACATTTCAAAGTGCCTGATATGTTTTAACTAAAGGGAATTACCATTGTTTATTTTTGATAGAGAGAGTTTTTCCTTGTGGATAATTTTAGTTGTCTTATGATTTTATTGCATATTCAGCAGTAAATTTGAACAGTGTATTTGTTTTTTTTTTACCTTTTTAAGAAATAATCATACAATTGTGTATTAATATTTATATGTGAATGGATATGTAATATAAATATAATTATAAATGGTATAAAATATATGTAATATTATATATACATATTGTGTAAACATATATTTATGTATACATATGTGCATATATAAAACCAAATATTTGATTATAGATATGTAGTTTTGTTGAACATAAATCAAGTCTATGTAGTTTATTTTACATATGCCAAGACTGTAATCTTTATATTTACACATTTCACCATATAGATGCATATAGTATGAAACATATTCTAATATATGAAAAGATATTGTTTTAGAGCTGTGATTATCATTGGCATGGTGATATTTCTGCAGAAATCAATCAAATCAAACTAATATTCAAGTTCTCTCATTCCAAGGCAAACATTCTATCCACTCCCTTAAGTTATTTCAGCTAGCTCTGAAAGCTTGGGTGAATCATTTAAATTATTATCACTCTCTGAAATTCTCCAAGGGATCTGCTTTGATAGGACTCTGTTGGGAGAGTCATCTCATATCACAAGCATACAGGCAAATTATAAATATATGAACACACACAATTTTGCTAAAATTGAAGATGTGTAAAGTTAATTTTGTTAACATACATATATTGCTAATAAAATTATATATTTTAAGTCAATTCTACTATAATGCTTGTTTTGAAAATGAAAATTTGTTCTGATATGATTAGTATATAAGTGAAGGTTTTGAGAATAATGAAAAAATTGAATTCGCTTCTACTTTGCTTCATCCTTAAGAAACAGCAAGATCAGAAGCTTTATTTCATAGTATCTTAAAAATCTATAACTTGACCACTCCCACTTCCACTTTAATAGCCAAATGTCAGGATTTAAGAAACAGGCCCAACCTGAGATTTAACAATGAAATCCTCCATGATTAATGGTTATAACACAAATCATAGAAACAATTAATAATTTTGTGAAAGAAAAATTATGATTAAACAATACACCAAAAGAAGAAAAGATAGGAGGGAAACAAAAAAAAAAAAAAAAAAAAAGGAAAAATAAATAAAAATAAAATTTGGTTCTTTGAAAAGTCTAATAAAATTTATAAACCTTTAATCTAACTAAAAAAGAAGAGGGAATAAAATCAAATCAATAAAATACCACCCGAGCAAGGTCAGAAACACATACAAGAAGCCTCAGAATATATTATACATTTTATGCTAACAAAGCTAGAAATTTGCTGAAACATATAAATACCAAATATATAAAATATAAAATACCAAGCCTATGAACTGAAACAGAGATTTTACATGTCTTGATCTCAAAAAAGAAAATTAATCTAGCTTCAAAGGAACTGCTCTATATCTTATAGATTCACTAAAAAATTCTAACAAACTTTTAAATAACAATTAGCACCCATACTTTACAAATTATTCTAAAAAATTAAGAAAAATAATACTTTACTGGAATTTTTTAAAGAGAAAAATATACTTACAATACCTAAAGGAGGCAAATATAAAACAAATAAAAAACTATAAAACAATTATACTAATGAATATCGACTCAAAAACTTTAAAGAAAATTTTGTCAAACTATAGAAATCATTATGAGTATGTAGAACTTATATACCAAGAATATGAAAATTGTTTATGATGAGAAAAACCAATCAATGCAATTAATCATATTAAAAAAACAAAGTATCCAAAAATCACATGAATATAGTAATATATCCAGAAAAAGACTTTGATGTAGAACATCTTTCTTTTTTTGCTAAAAACCCTATATAGCAAAAGCATGGAAGGATTTTTATAATTGTCATAAAAAGCATTTCTCTAAAATTCAGATACACTGGAAATTATTCTAATAAATACAGGACTGAAACAAAGAGATTTATATATTATTTTGAACACATAGAATAGGGAGAAGAACAAATATAAATTATATGTGAATATATACACATGTATATATTGTGTGTATATATATGTATATTACTAGAAATTTCAGCAACAATAACAAAATAAGAGAACATAAAAGTCTAAATACAGATAAAGAGGAGAATTTTTAAAAATGTATCTGTTCATCGTATACTAGAAAAATTCTAAGGAATAAGCGACATTAATCATTGAGACAATAAGTAGTCTCTGAAAATTTTAGTGAATCTTCAAAAGTCAATAGAATTTCAACTTAATAATAAAATAAAAAAACAACAAAACCAGGAAAAGGGCATTCTAAATAAGTACAAAATGCATAAAATACCTAGGATTAACCCATCAAAGTATGCAGAAGACTTGTATAGATTTAATTTCCAAATGCCTTAGAAAGAAATAAAGAACAATTTAAAAGTTGAAGTGAAAGTCAGTGCTGGTGAATAGCAATGTCAATATAATAAAAAATGTTGCTACCAAAGTTAATTTATACTTCTAATGTTATGTCAATTATGTTATCAAAGGAATAATTTAGAAAATTTGATAAACTAATAATAAAAATCACTTGGAAAAACAAACAATCTAAGATATCAAGTATAAAAAATAAATAGGATTGAAGAGGAAATAATGCTTCTAGACTTCACACTATATAATAAAGTAGCAGTCATGAAAATTATCTTGTATTGATTTTTTAAAATACAGAAAGCTAGATAAATAATACTTACTAGAAATGGAGGAAATCAGAAAAATTGGAACTCAATAAGCCAGAATTTGATAAAGTAGCAGACATGTTACCTGTAGGAGTTTGGGGGTGGGGGGAGAAGGAGGGGTAGGAGATTTTCATTTAATAAAACATATTGGGAAAACTGGAAACCAGGTTTAGCAGAAACTAGGCCGAGACTAGTACCTTATATCATCTTATAAATAAAGTCTAAAGGAATATGTAAACTTAATATTAAAGATCACATTTATTATATCTTCTGTTTGAAAAGAAGCTATTGATAAAGAAGGGCTGGTTTATACCACTACCACTATTCCTTTAACCATAGCCTTGCCCAGGCCTCAAGGAGCTATGCACTATTCAACTTCCAGAACATTTTTAGCATTATTCCCAATGTAGGAACAATGGCACTATTTGTTGTAGTACATATGTCTTTCTTATCCATTTAATATATCTAAAACTATGCTATCATTTGTATTAGATTCCTGTGCTTTTTGATGTCACTTGTGAAATCTTTGAGCATTGTGCTCCTAATTGTATTTTCTGGATAAGACCCATGGTTTTATTATTCAATTTTACATAGTATTTTGCTTTTTAGGAAGACATATTCCATTTGATAGCAGAATTTACTGCATGTGCACATCATATATGTATCGGTATGTGTGAGTATACGTACACATACACACATTATTGTTGTTCTATTGTTATTTGAGTCTCTTTGTGACCCTGTGGATCATAGCATGCCAATACTGGGGTTTGCTTAGTAAAAAACAAAAAATAAAATGAGTTGGCCTTTTCTTCCTCAGTGAATTAAAGCAGAGATTAAATGTCTTGCACAGCATCATAAATCTAATACATGTGTCAAATAAGTTTTGAATTTACGTCTTTCTGATCATAGGTATAGCACTCTATTAACTGAGCCACCTAGCTGACTCCTTTACACTCCCCCATCCCTCTCTTCCTCTTTTCTCCTCTTTTCTCTCCCCTCTATCCCACACACTCATACCTATACCCACATATACACCCACTTTCTCTTTTTCTGTGTGTATACACACACATACATTTATGGAGAAAATTGACAAAATAAAAATCAGTGTGTTATGTATTTGGAGAAAGAAATCTCTAATAATAATATCCTTAGAAATCAAAGAAATGTAGCCTATATGGTTTCCATCCTAAAGGAAGGACTCCAGTTCCACTTGGACATTCTGATATGGTTAATTATGGATCTCCTTCCCTATCAAGGTGTTCTGATAAGATTAATTATAAGGAAATACAGAACAGACTTTAATGACACCAGTTACCCCAAAGATGTCATCCTCCTTCACAAATCATTTGACATTCTGCCCTAATTATTTTGTCTTCTAAATATGGAAAGCAGCTGAGCAACTTCAACAGTTAGGCTACTTTGGCCACCTACACAAAGCAGTAAAATCGCACATACATGTATTTCCCTCTGTCTACAGAGTTGCTATAAATCTGGCAACTGCACAGCAGTTGGTGCTAATTAAACTTTTTTTTTTTATCTTCCAACCATTTATCTTGATAAATTGACCTCCAGCCAAAGGGATCTAGGTAGGAAGACCTGAAGTATTTTTGGATCTCTCTGCTAAGGAATTCTTCAGCATAGACACACATGTGCTTATTTTTTTCTCCCTGATATAAAATCTCATTTAATAGCATGATTATTTTTTCAATGATGTGGTATAGTTTTTTTAAATCTTGAAATATTATAATTCATAAAGAATCAAAATGGCAGGGGACCCAAAAAGTAATGGAAAAACATGTAGTAGTTAAAAGTAAACTAGCTTAAGAATAGCCTTAATAATACCAAGGACACATATGATTGGAAAGAGTGATAAAATTGTTATGGAGCAAGGGCAAGAGACAACAGAGAATATCTAAAGGCCTGAGAACTTCATCAACACTTTTGGAAATAAAGACCTAAAGGGAAGCTTACAGCACTTTGGGTTGATTTTCTATGGAGGACGTATTGTAGGATGTCCATGGGCAAGAACATCATGTATTCTTTAAGGACATAGTGCTTATAGTGGTAGGCATTTAATTAATGTTCATTCACTGATTGATTTGGCTTCTGATAGACTCTATAAACCATTTCCCAATATGCATCTGTGGTATTTCTATATTAGGATATTGTTATTGATATTTTTCCTTTGGACACATGAACAATAGGATAAACAGTCTCAATTAGACTAGATTTTTCGTATGGTGATGCATGATCAAGTTCTGTGCACCTCAAGACAATTGCTTTGGGTTAGGTATGTAGTCAGCCATAGAGCAGAGTAAAGCAAATTGATATATAAGTAACTCAAGCCTTTTACATAGTCCTCATTAATTTGGTAGCACAGTTAGGTATCACATTGGATAAAGTGACAGGCCTGGAGTAAGGAAGATTCATCTTCCTGAGTTCAAATCTAGCCTCAGACATTTAACCCTGGGCAAGTCACTGAAACCTGTTTGTTTCAGTTTCCTCATCTGTAAAATGATCTGGGAAAGGAAATAGTATACCACTTCACTATCTCTGCCAAGAAAATCCCAAATGGGATCATGAAGAGTAGTGTCAATGAAAACTTTGTTTCCAAGCTGTAATACCTCCTAAAGGCTATGCTAGTTCTAATCTTTATATTATTTGCAAAATTGATTTTAGATCAACAATTTTTCCATTTCTTGCAAATAAATTTTCACGTTTTTCATATTTCTCCAGAGAATGAACTGTTCTTCATATTTGACTCTTTATCCCCAATGTCTAGCAGTACCTTGCATGTATTTGGCATGTAATGAATTGGATATAATCAAATAAGCAAAAAACAGTTTTGTTTTAGAGCTAATGGCTCATTTGTATCAGGGTGTTCTGTCAGTATTGACTTATTAGTATTATCAGTTCTTCAAAGATACCTATGAATCCATCCAATATGTATAAACTTCAGTCCATTCATTCCTTAGTTAATGGCATCCATGAGTGACAGTGCTGAAAACTAACCACTCCCAAAATTAACCAGAGATTGGCAATGAGCTTATCAGAATATAACTATTATGATCTTCAGAAGATATGCTCACAATGTGTTGTTGAACTGATATTCAAAACCTCTCTAGGACCCATCAGAAATGATATTCAACAGTTAGTCCTTGAGAACTCAGGATCACCACAAAGCCTGAAGTTTATATGAGATATGACCACTATTACCCATAAAATTAATGGACTACTTTCACTTATTTAGAATTTCTACTACTTTTGTGATACCTTTCAAAGCAAAATCATTGCAATACTGAGTTCTAATTCTTTCCCCATATTGGAACAGTTGCCCAAAAATATCATCCCTACCTCAGAACCATTGCTGTTCCCTGGACACTGATTCAGGGATCCATCAATTGGTAGGAAAGTTAGTCTTGTAAAATGATAAAACAATACACACATGCCTATATATATATAAAAGGTTCTGTAATTCCTTAAGCACAAAGGCAAAGGAAGAAAAGTATTGGTTCGCCCCATTTACAATTTCACTTTTTTTTTTCTCTTCAACAGAGCTTTTAGAGATATCTACATTATAATGTCGGCTTTTTCAATACTTCATTACAGAATTTAAGAGCTGGAAGGGAACACAGAAAACAAATCTCTATATCATCTGCATAGCTAGCCTTCTAGCTTTCAAAAACCTGTTGTGAAGGGACTTCCAAAGCAGTGGAAACAAATCCTTAGAAAGTTTCTCCACCATCCTTGGGAAGGGTAAAAAATGTCTGTAATCTTTAGAAAAGTGATTTTGTTTTGGTTTTTTGTACCTTTATATGACACAGTTATGTAGCTCTTCTAGATATTCATATTCAATTTATTTAATCTGGTACATTTGGCATAAAGGCAAGGTCACAAAGTAGAAAAGTTCCTTCACATTTCTTTCTTTCTTTCTTTCTTTTTTTTATTTAATAATTACTTTATATTGACACTCGTTTCTGTTCCGATTTTTTTTCCCCTCCCTCCCTCCACCCTCTCCCCTAGATGGCAAGCAGTCCTTTATATGTTGGATATGTTGCAGTATATCCTAGATACAATATATGTTTGCAGAACCGAACAGTTCTCTTGTTGCATAGGGAGAATTGGATTCAGAAGGTATAAATGACCCGGGAAGAAAAACAAAAATGCAGATAGTTCACATTCGTTTCCCAGTGTTCTTTCTTTGGGTGTAGCTGCTTTTGTCCGTCATTTATCAATTGAAACTCAGGTCTCTTTGTCAAAGAAATCCACTTCCATCAAAATATGTCCTCATACAATATCGTTGTCGAAGTGTATAATGATCTCCTGGTTCTGCTCATTTCACTTAGCATCAGTTCATGTAAGTCTCGCCAGTCCTCTCTGTATTCATTCTGCTGGTCATTTCTTACAGAACAATAATATTCCATAACATTCATATACCACAATTTACCCAGCCATTCTCCAATTGATGGGCATCCATTCAATTTCCAGTTTCTAGCCACTACAAACAGGGCTGCTACAAACATTTTGGTACATACAGGTCCCTTTCCCTTCTTTAGTATTTCTTTGGGATATAAGCCCAATAGAAACACTGCTGGATCAAAGGGTATGCACAATTTGATAATTTTTTGGGCATAATTCCAGATTGCTCTCCAGAATGGATGGATTCGTTCACAACTCCACCAACAATGCATTAGTGTCCCAGTTTTCCCGCATCCCCTCCAACATTCATCATTATTTTTTCCTGTCATCTTAGCCAATCTGACAGGTGTGTAGTGGTATCTCAGAGTTGTCTTAATTTGCATTTCTCTGATCAATAATGATTTGGAACACTCTTTCATATGAGTGGTAATAGTTTCAATTTCATCCTCTGAAAATTGTCTGTTCATATCCTTTGACCATTTATCAATTGGAGAATGGCTTGATTTCTTATAAATTTGAGTCAGTTCTCTATATATTTTGGAAATGAGGCCTTTATCAGAACCTTTAACTGTGAAAATGTTTTCCCAGTTTGTTGCTTCCCTTCTAATCTTGTTTGCATTAGTTTTATTTGTACAAAGGCTTTTTAATTTGATGTAATCGAAATTTTCTATTTTGTGATCAGTAATGGTCTCTAGTTCATCTTTGGTCACAAATTTCTTTCTCCTCCACAAGTCTGAGAGATAAACTATTCTATGTTCCTCTAATTTATTTATAATCTCGTTCTTTATGCCTAGGTCATAGACCCATTTTGATCTTATCTTGGTATATGGTGTTAAGTGTGGGTCCATGCCTAATTTCTGCCATACTAATTTCCAATTATCCCAGCAGTTTTTATCAAATAATGAATTCTTTTCCCAGAAGTTAGGGGCTTTGGGTTTGTCAAACACTAGATTGCTATAATTGACTATTCTGTCTTGTGAGCCTAGCCTTTTCCACTGATCTACTAATCTATTTCTTAGCCAATACCAAATGGTTTTGGTGACTGCTGCTTTATAATATAATTTTAGATCAGGTACAGCTAGGCCACCTTCATTTGATTTTTTTTTCATTAATTCCCTTGAGATTCTCGACTTTTTATTGTTCCATATGAATTTTGTTGTTATTTTTTCTAGATCAATAAAATATTTTCTTGGCAGTCTGATTGGTATAGCACTAAATAAATAGATTAGTTTAGGGAGTATTGTCATCTTTATTATGTTCGCTCGGCCGATCCAAGAGCACTTAATATTTGTCCAATTATTTAAGTCTGACTTTATTTGTGTGGAGACTTTTTTATAATTTTGCTCATATAATTCCTGACTTTCCTTTGGTAGATAGATTCCCAAATATTTTATGGTATCAACAGTTATTCTGAATGGAATTTCTCTTTGTATCTCTTGCTGTTGGGTTTTGTTGGTGATGTATAAAAATGCTGAGGATTTATGGGGATTTATTTTGTAGCCAGCTACTTTGCTAAAATTATGTATTATTTCCAATAGCTTTTTGGTAGAATCTCTGGGGTTCTCTAGATATACCATCATATCATCTGCAAAGAGTGATTGTTTGGTTTCCTCATTGCCTACTCTAATTCCTTTAATATCTTTCTCGACTCTTCTTCACATTTCTTGACCAACATTCTACAATGCTTTAGAGTCAACCCTGAGCCATCACAATGAATTAGGCTTGTTCTTTGTTTTTATTATTGTTATTTTGTTTTTTACAAAAAAAAAGGTTTTAGGAAACTCAACAAATATGATTTCTGTTTTCAGACAGCTATCAGTGTTAAATTCTAGAGTCTAAACCTCTTAATATTCTCTGACCAGATGTAAGTTTCCTAGGGGAAAATAACACCCTGATACATATTTCCTGTGTACTTTTTTGTTTTCATCTCAGACCCATGGAACAATCCTCTTACTGTTATTATGCCCGTGACTGCAGGGAGAGATCTACAAGTAATTGTCTTCAGGTATTTGCCTTAGAAAAGTTACTAAAAGTTAGTAGAACTCAAGGCCATTTCTCTATTAACAAAAAAATTAACTAACGTTCAGGACATTCTGTTTCAAACACAGTAGCTGATTTATTTTCCCAGTTCCCAGTTTGCTTTATTTATTTCAGGCTTTGGAAATTTATTTTGAATTTCAGCCCTTTGGCAATTTAAGAAGACAAATTGTCCAAGGTTGAGATTTTTACTCCAAATTTATGTGAAACTATAATTTTGACATATGTTAAGAATAACATGCATTAACCAATTTCCTTCATAAAGGACTATTTATTGGATGAAATATAACTAGGTCCTAATTAGTATACCTTATGATTCTTATGAGATGATGGCATTATGTGAATTCAAATTGCAAATTTCCATCGGATTGAAACCAATTACCATATTTTACATCAAAATGATTTTAAATACTACAGTTTTTTTTAATTTCACAGAATTCATTATTTGCATTTATCAGACTAACCTACAAATATGACCAACCTGTAAATAGAACTTGTAAATGCCTACTATATTTGTGAATACTTCAGTAAATGCATCTTTCATAAATCACTCAGTTCCTAGATGGAAATAGACTTCAATGACTATCAAGATGTCTTCATGCTAATCATTTAGAATTTTTATTTTTAGAACCCTGAACACCTCATTCCTAACCTTTGAATATAATAAAAATGATTAACTCAATCAAATTGTAAATTTCTTTTTTTTTTTAATCCACAAAGTGCTTTTAATCTTATCAGTCTCAAAAACACATTTTCTCATTTTGGGCAGGTGTATGATTACAAAAGGTCAAGGCAAAATACCAGAATACTTAACCAATACATTTTTGCACTCTGTTTATAGAAATCCTTCTGGTTGCATAGCAACAGTCTTTTTAATTACTACTTGCATTCCAGATTTTAATAATTTAATTAGTATTTTTTTGCTTCATTAAATTGCTACACCCAATAGATTTAATGAATTCAACCCATTGCATATTTTAAAAGTTGTTTTAGTGTTTTGATGTTTTGCTATGCAAACCTTATTCATCTACAAACTTGGATATAGCATTCTAGGGAGGACATTTTTTCCCTTTCAGATAGAAATCATTTTCTTTTCTGTTAGATGATAGAGTCAATTAAAAGTTTGGAAATACAGAAGTTTTTTGGATTTTTTATGAATGATAAAGAAAAGAAAAAATGAAAGAGAAAAATATTTTATGGAAACAGTTGTAACAATGATGTGTGAAAGTTACTTTTGTGAGAATCTTAGATATAACCTTTCCACCACCAACTCAAAATTAGTAGAAATATTAAATAAGCATACAAATATAACAATAACATTAGCACCAACAACACACAGAGAAGAAAAGGAAACATTCCAACACAAGAAAATTTTCATAGAAAAATAACCTGAGCTTGAAGAAATAAATTTTAAAAATGAGATAAAAAAATACTTTTGGACAAGAGTATGCCAGAGTTAAATTCAAATAAAAATAAATGTGTGATAATTTCAAATAGAAGGCTAGAAAAGTATAGTCATAGAAACTCTCAGAGTGGGTAAAAGGCCTAAGAAGTAGAAAAACATTACATTACAGATCTTGATGAAAAGATTGAAACAATTCCAAAACTTGGGGACAATCAGAAAAACTTAACAAAGAAAACTTTGAAGGAAAAAAAAATAAGAGAGAATCCACTCTGAAATATGTATGTAATTATGTGAAAAAATCATTGATTTTGATAGCATAACATTCATGTCTATCCATAGGTCTCTTTCATACCTTTTTTCCATGAAAAAAGACACATTTTCACCAAAGTTAGATGTGAAATTGATAATTTTGATCACATTAAATGGAAAAAAAAATCTTTGTACAAATAAATAAATGTAGCTAACATAAAAAGGAAAATTGAGTGAAAAAAAATCTGTACTCAATTTATCGTATAAAGATTTCATATCTAAAATATATATATAAAGAACTTCATCATATCTATAAGACTATGTCATTCCCCACTTGATAAATGTTCAACAAATGTGGACAGGCAGTTTCCCAATGAAGTGAAAACAATGTATAATTTTATGAAAAATGCTACAAATGATTATTAATTTGAGAGATGCAGGCTAAAATAAATTTAAGATATTTTACACCTGCAAGATTGACTAAAATTATTGGAGTGAAAAGTGACAAATGTTGGAGAGACAACTGGGACACGTATTAATTATTGGTAGAATTGTGAACTTATACAAAAATTTTGGAGACTAATCTGAATTTATGCCTAAAATGTTATAAAATTACCTATTTGCACTTTGACCAAATGATACCATTACTTGGTCTATTTTCAGAGATAATTAAGGGGAAAGGAAAAGAATGTGTATGTTCTAAAATGTTCTATAGCAGCTCTCTTTGTGGTAGCAATGATTGTGATGAAATACTCCAGGACATTAAGAAATGATGAGTTCAATGATTTTAGAAAAACAAGAAAAGACTTTCATGAAATTATGAAGAGCAAAATGAACAGAAACAGCAATATTGTTTTAAGAATGCCTTTGCATGAATACTTTATTTTGTCTATTATAAATAATTAACTATAAAATACATATGAAGAAAGACACTATATCCAGAGAAAAAAACTGATAATTAGATGTATGGAATAATTTTAAATATATGTATATACATGCAAGTGTATGTGTGTGTGTGTGTGTGTGTGTGTGTGTGTGTATACCTATTTGTATCTAATGGTAGACATCTTGTGGAAACAAAGAGAAGAAAAAAGAGGGGAAAAAAAGAAATTTACATGATAATTTTTTTGTATATTTGAGAGGAATAGAAAATTATTCAATAGATATGCAGTTTCATGGGCAATTATATTTTTATTATGCTATGTAATTGAAATGCTAGTTTTATTATATAAATTAAATATGAAATAAATTGAAGTAAATAATTTTAAAATAATTTTGTTTCTAAGAGAAAAAAAGACATAGTTTTGAAAAGGAGGATATTTTTAAAAGACAAGCTTATAAACTATATCAAAACAATATTGACAATGCTTGGCTTCACTTATTGAAAATAAATCATATTTAAAATAATTTGTTCAATTCTGCATGCTTTTAATAAATACTTTGTATATTCAGAGTGAAGCAGTGTCAGATTTTTTCTTGGGCTAAAAGATCACTGCGGATGACTCTTGAAGCCATGAAATTAAAAGATTCTTGCTCCTTGGAAGGAAACTTATGGCAAATCTGGACAACTTATCTTGCCAACAAAGATCCACATAGTCAAAGCTATGGATTTTCTAGTAGTAATGTATGACTATGAAAGTTGGACTCTGAAGATGTTCTTGAATTGTGGTATTGAAGAAAACTTTTGAGGCTTATTTGGACAGCAAATAGATCAATTCAGTCAATGATTACACAAATTGATTTAGACTAATCATTGGAAGGATAGCTACTAAAGTTGATATTTAAATACTTATGAAAAGACAGGACACATTTGAAAATGTTGGGAAAGACTGAAGGCAAAAAGAGAAGGGGACTGCAGAGGGTGAGGTAGATATGTCCTGGAAGCAATGAAAATAAGCTTGGACATAATTTGATAGACAGTAGAGAATAAAAGGATCTAGCATGCTATCATCCAAAGTATCACAGTGACTCAGACATGACTGAATAACTGAACAGCAACAAAGAAAAATTGGTCAAAGTAATGCTCTAAGCATTGTGGGATGGAATGAGTTAAAAAGATGAAAACAGAACATAACTTGACTCAAGGAGTTAACTTTGACCTGAGGGGTATAACTTGAACATAAAAATGCAAAATATATATAACTGCATAAAAATTAAATTCAAAGTGAGATTCATTAACAATACCCTCTCCTTGTCCTTGGAGAGGGAAGTCAGGAAAGGCCTCACATAGAAGAAAGATAATATGTAAGCTGAGTTTCAAAAGTAGCTAGAGATTGCAAAATGCAGAAATAAGGAAGGAAAACATTTCAAGTTTATAATAAAGAACATACAAAGACTGGTAGTAATAGATAGGAGGTTGTATACATGGAATGAAGAATAAATTATTTTGGATACAAAATATGTAATGATAGAGTATGTAATCTAATAAATGAATGTTATTTTCTCTCCAGAAAAATTACACAATTTCTTTGTGAAATTATCATATTGTTTAGGCCTATAAATTTTCAAAAATTCATTCTCATAGTTAACTTTCATTAACCAGAAATTTAAAACTAATTTCTTATTATTTATTCCTCCGATTTCCCCAAGGATTTGATCAGTATGGTCACTCTGTGGGTTAGTGGAGGTAGGGATGGAAAGAATTACATTGGTTTTTTTTTTCCCCCTATGACTTTGAGCAAGCTAACCTCTGTTTCCCTCAATTTTCCATCTACAAAAAGGGGATAACAATACCTACTTCCCAAGATTGTTGTCAAGATCAAATGAGATGATCATTGTAAAATACTTAGCCTACTGATCTGGCACATAAATATATATGTTAACTGTTATTATTATTATTAGATATTATTTTTATAACATCCTTTATCATATTTAGCCTTTGGAATAGGTTCTAATATCTTGTAGAATGGCACAAAAGCAAAACTTAATTGAGGAAGAGTTTCATAAGTCAGAAAGTCTTGAGTTCAAATTCAGCTTTAGACACTTAATTAGAATGTAATCCTGTACAAGTCACTTAGTTTATTTGCTTCTATTTTCTCAACTTCAAAATGAGAGCATTAATAGTATTTACCTTGGAAGATTTTTGTGAGGATCATATGTGATAGTATTTGCAAAAAGCAATTAGCATAGTGACTAGTAGGTGCTATATAAAGGCTTATGTCTATCTTCCTTTTCTTCCACTACATTTAGGCATTTCCACTGAGTTGGCAGAAGCATTTTCCTCCTCTAAATGAAAACAGCTCTTTCCATTCACTTTTACAAGCTTGCATATCACCATAGTACAATGAGCTAGAGTTTCAAAAAAAAAAAAATCTTCTTTAAGTACTGTCACAGGTGGTCTGTAAAAATGGAAACTGCTTAGCCTTCTGGCCAAAATCAGTTCCCTGGCTCCTACAAAGATAAACTTCTTACTTTTATTATCTCCTCCATTATGGCACATTTATCCAAATGGAATTAATAAAGCACCTACCACAGGTTTCTTAAACTGATTGCATGTGAGTTTGAGAATGTTAATATTCAAGGACATTAAAAACAGAATCAAAGAAATTAGATCCCTTCAAATCAGAGATATTTTAACGTTTGGACTCATAAAATAAAATAAACATTATAAAAAATGAGGCCCATAAACATCAGGAAGATGGATACGTTGACACATCATTCTGCATATCTCTGTTTAATAATATTATATTTCATTTCCTGTGCTAAGAAAACAGCCATTACCCAAAGCAGCCATTCGTAAACAGCCATTGTGAACAGATTGCATCCTTGTTGGTGGTATGATAATTGAAATAAGTTTCTTAGTCTTTTATGAGAAAATACCAGATGTATAAAATACCTATTAATCAACTCACTAGCTTTTGCAAATGCTAGTCTCAGTATCTATAGCTATTAAAGAATAAAGGCTATGGTAGAAAAGTGGTAATATAGGAAAAGCCAAAAAATTATCTCTATGATTCATTTATCTGTGTGGTGTTTCTTTATTTCTGTTGATTTGTACTTGAGAAGAATGTAACCCTGGTTTGAAGCCTTTTGGAGATTGCTATATGATCATCTTCTTTAGCATTTCTACATTGTTTGTCTTGAAGAAATTGATTCCTGCTACATTCTGCCAGAATTGTCTCAATAATTGAAGTTTCAAATAACTCTTCTTTCATATGCTATTCTTAAGAACCAAAATATTTGTGGTCAGTAGATCACAATATCATAAATGCAAGAGTTACCCTTGCAGTAATCTTACCATTTCCATACACAAAGGAAAGAAGAAAATAACAAGACAGCTGATGGTAAAGTAGAGATATTACACTTGCAGAAGCTATGTGGAAAAAGTATGGTCATTTTCCTTGAAGTATCTTTTATCACAGACATTGATCTTTGCAATAGAATTATTTTAACCTGCTCAGTCTTTTAGTGAGTGATGAGAGAAAGAATCATACATTCAAGAAATTATAGTCCTAGATGACAAAATAGGTTATTTTCGTTAAGTCCTTTGTAAGTTGTTTTGTTTTGTTTTGTTTTACTATGTGAATCATGACTTTCAATATATCTACTTTACAGTACTGTCTAGAATCTGGAATATGTGTATCTCTCTACTCTTAATGTTTCGATATTTCAAATTTATTGTGTGGTCAGTGCAGTCTAGTTTTATTCAGCACAGTGTTCTTAGTTAACTTGTTGGATATGGTTATTATCTTAATTTTTATTCTGAAATATATAAAAGCAATGGTTATTGTTTTCATGATTTTACCCCATAAAGCATTGAAAAAATTATTTAAAAGAAAATATAGATATTTTCTCTCAAGTAATTAGCAAGATTCCACTTTTACCACATCATATTCAGTGTTGCTAAATTTCAAATGAAGCCAAAGGCATAAAATCAATATTATGACAGTTTTGTGATCATAGATAGGTTATCTGATTTATAAAAAGTCAATCAAGGACATATAATATAAAGAAGGGAATGGTGTCTTTGGGCAGAATTTTGAAACTAAATATTTTTTTTTCTCTCATGAGTAACTCTGCTCCTATTTTCCTTCAATTGCTCTTTTGTTCATCTTCTTCAACTGCCCATCATGCTTTTCTATGAAAAAGAAAATGTGTATTTGCCTCAAATTATGCTTTATATTCCAAGCATGATTGTATCTTCTTTCTTAATATGTCAAGATGAACTAACTTATGTGAAAATTGAACCTGTGCCGATATGTTATGTTATTTTTCTAGATTAAAAGCTTATATTTCAAGAGATACTTTTTGAAAAAAAAAAAAAAAAAAAAAACAAGGCCTATCCTGTAAGTTTCAAGGATCTTGGAAAGCAGATGGGGAAATACTTTAGGACATGAGAATTTCTGAAGTCACATCCTCTGGGTAACTATCAATTCTACCCTTGAGTTAGGTATATCATAGCTTTGTGGTTTAGAAAGGCCCTTCTATTCATAATCAAGGTTCATTGATGGTAGCATGCACAACTGGAAGTATTCTGTCAGAGAAAAAAACTGATAATAATTTGCACTTGTAATGATATTAAATGTCTGAGCAGATTAGCCTAATGTGTATTCATTTAATCTTAATTCACTCTCCAACTTAAAATGCCCACATTCTTCCACACAGAGCTCTACGTGGTAAGTTTATTCTCCAAAGTAGTCAAAGAAAGAAAAAAAAAATTAATATGTGTGTGTGTGCATGTGAAAGAACTGAAAACAAAATAGTTATATTGAAGATTGGACAAATAAAGTGTGGCACATGAACATAAGGAAATATTATATACTGAAGTAATTATGGATTTGAAGACCAGAACTAAAAACGAGAAAACATAAATTGTAATAATATAAGAAGAAAGAACAAAAAAGAAAACTGAACACTTTACTTATAAAATAATTAAACTTGATTGCAAAGTAAAGAGAAGGAAATGCATGTCCAATCTCCCTTATAGTGATGAAATGAGCAAGAAACATTGCTTATAAAGTCATAATTGATTGCTGTGTTGATTAGCTTTCTGAACTTGTTTTATTCTTATAATGGTTAGCTCAGTGGGAAATAAAAGGGGAGAGATATTTGAAAATGATGTTGAGGTAAAAAATAAAAGTTATCAGTGTTTGGCTTGTTTTTTTAAGCAAAGAAACAAGCCAGACATATCACATTTATTTTTTTAAAATCATTTATCTATTTATTTGTTTGTTTTTGCTGAGGCAATTGGGGTTAAGTGACTTGCCCAGGGTCACACAGCCAGGACGTGTTATATGACTGAGACCACATTTGAACTCAGGTCCTCCTGACTTCAAGGCTGGTGCTCTATCCATTACACCAACTAGCTGCCTCCCACATTTTAATAAAGTTATATACTTTAAGAATTGGAGTTGGGAAATGGGACAATGGGAAATAGGAATAGCTGTTGCTGATAGGGTGAAGATAATCATAGGAAAAATGGCATTTGAATTGAATTTAAAGGTTACATAGAAATTAATCAGTCAAAGAACAGTAGGAAAGGTATTCCAGCATAAGGAATAGCAAATACAAAGTCAAGGAAAATGGAGTGTATTTCTGATAGAAAAAACATAACTCAGGTATGTTTGAAAGCAGAATTTAAATAGCAATATGTAGTTAAAAATGTTTCCAAAGTTGTGTTTTTAAGTGTAAAAAACAGCTTTTTTTTATAATTACAACTAATTATTTTATCTCAATACTTTTTAGCTATAGATTATTATTTGTGTGATTGAAATGCTCAATGCTCTCCACAAAGAATATCAAAACTGAAACAGACCTTAAAGACCATCAAGTCCAATCTTTTTATTTTAAATGTTAGGATACTGAAACACAAAGAATGGATGTTACTTTCCCTACGTCATATAGATTACAAATGGCAAAGCTAAGATTTGAATTCAAATCCTCCTACTCCAGATCCACTACACTACTTTCCTCAAATACAAATGTGAGTGTGTATACATAACATGTAGACGACAGGTATGTATCGTTGTGTGGGTATAGGTGTTTAATAGAACCCTACAATGAATTAAATGAAAAACTAACCAGAATTTGCAACCATAATTGCTGGTTTCTAATGTGTATCCTGGGATTTCAGATGATGTCATAATCCACTAGTGCAAATTTAATAGTATTGTTTTGTTGCCTGGAAGCTAAGCTATTATACTATGTTTAATTTCACTAAGATGTAAATTACATGCTCCAGTGTTTTGTAGCATTGGCTATTGCCATTTTAGATTCTTGCTCTTGCAGCTGTCAGAAATTGTAATGTTTATGTATGTTTTGTTTATCTAGGAGCTTTGAGCAACTACAAATCTTTTTCTATTTTCTTTTCCTATACTTTGCCTTTCTCCTTATTTTTTTTCATCACTGCTTTTTATAGAAGTTAAGCTGATTTAAAAAGGCCATTGACTGAGTACTGTGACAGCTCTAAATTCTACAAAATGTGTAAATCTTCTTCCTTATTTTAAAATAGAAACTTCTTGCAGACAAGATCATGTTTTGGTACATTCTAAAAATGTACAAGTCCACCAATAATGAAGTGGCATTTTAAACTTCTGTGTTGCTATCACCATACATAGAATAGCGTTAGGTCTTCATTTGAAAACGTATGAAAATGGTTTGCATCATTGCCCTGTCATTAATTTATTTATGCTTTAGAATAAGTTATTTCAGCTTCCTAGAGCTCAGATTTATTACCTATTAAAAAAAGATGGAGAGAGTGAAGGTGGAAAGAGTATAATTAATGATTACTAAGATCCATTCTAACATTAACAGTGTGATTTGGGGAGCAATATAGGTCATGTTGTAAGGCAAGTATGATGTCAACTGTTATAGACAAAGAGAGCTAGAAAGTCTGGAAATACCTGACATAAGAAACAATTTATTTATAGATGATAAAGTTCTGTGAATTCAGAATTCAAGCACCACTGAGCATAAATTCTTTTTGCCCTCGATCACTAAATAGCTGGATTAGTTTGGGCAAGTCAGTTACACACTCTCTGGTTCTCATTTTAATTTTCCATAAAAAAAAACTTATCTTCTATTCTAATATCCTCTTATTTGTGGAGAAGTAATTTGTTTTAAGCTCACAAAACCTCTGTTTCAGTGAGGGGAAGGAGAAAATTATTTTTTGTATGTTCCACAGTCCCAGTGGAGGTCACCTGTAACCATGCAATGAGAAGTGAGACCAGAAAGATCATTTAGGACTAGATTATAAGAGATAAAGTCATCAAGACACTATCCCATATACCACTAAAGGATAATGAAGGTTTTTTAAGAGTAAGGAAGTAACAGAGATTTATGAAGATTCATTTTGCAGCAATATGTAAAATGAATTGAGAATAAAGAGAATCAAGTCAAAGATATCTAAGTTAAAAAAAATGTCTTCAGAGTTCTCATAATAGAAATGGATGTTTATGAGATTGTGAATGAACAGTCATAATCTCTCATACTTTGTCTGACATAGTTTCTTATAGTTTCACTTAGCTACTGGCATCAATGGTTGTTTGATCCATAACAATGAAAGTTAAATATTGTGCTTCTACAATTTTAAAGTAAAATATCATTTCCATTTGGTAAGGGAGAAAGAGATTGATTCTCCCTGATGGATTAATTTCCTGGCAAGAAGTTTCCTATTAGGTCATCATTTAAGGAACAAAGCAACAAAGACCTTCAGTTCATGAGAGAGGAAGAAAAAATGGGAAAACAAAACAAAACAAACAAAAAAGCATGTCTATTCCATTATCCTTAAATGTAGCACTTAATGTGTGTATTTCTACCCCAAATGGATAGTTTAATTATATGTTCTAAGAAAACATAATACATATTATAAAATATGAAGTCTGGGCTAGCTGAAAATATTTTATGTTATTTATCATCAATAAAGCCTATTAAACTAATTTTACTTAGCATCTTTTAACAAACCTTTCAGTAATATCAGGTCAAGCACTCTGAGAACAGTTAACTAGAGGATGAAAATATCACAGAAAAGATTTTAGGTTCTTGATACAGTGTATTTTTCAGTCATGCTCTTTTAATTT
Source organism: Antechinus flavipes (assembly GCF_016432865.1). Taxonomy (NCBI): domain Eukaryota; kingdom Metazoa; phylum Chordata; class Mammalia; order Dasyuromorphia; family Dasyuridae; genus Antechinus; species Antechinus flavipes. Next base: position 105,933,222 of record NC_067398.1, read on the forward strand.
TCAAATTCTGATTTCATTTCCTGATCATTTTTTCACATGAATGGCTATAGGAAAAGATTTTTATTCTCTTCAACAGTATTTTGTTTTTCTAATTAGATGTAAAGATAATTTTTAATATTAATTTTTTGTAAGATTTTGAGTTCCATTTTTTCTCCCTTTCCCCTTTACCTCCACATCCCCAAGACTGCAAGCAATCTGATGTATATTATGTATGTACAATGATTTAAAATATATTTCCACATAAGTCATTATGAAAAAAAATCAGAACAATAGGAAAAAAAAACCATGAGAAAGAAAAAACAAATGAACAACAACAAAAAAACTGAAAATACTATATTTGATCCACTTTAGTCTCCATAGTTCTCTCTCTGGAAATAGATGGTATTTTCCATCCCAAATCTTTCGCAATTGTCTTGGAGTTAGCTGAGAAGAGCTAACTCTCCCTTAATAGTAGATTATCACATAATGTTACTGTGACTGTGTAAAATGTTTTTCTGATTCTGCTCACTTCACTTAGCATTGGTTAATGTAAGTCTTTTTTAGGCTTTCCTGAAATCTGCTTGCTTACTATTTCTTATAAAACACTAGTGTTCTATTACATTCATATACCATAATTTATTCAACTATTCCCCAAGTGATGGTCATCCACTCAATTTCCAAGTCCTTATCATAGAGTCAGATTTTAATTATATGATCAAACAAAGTTTATTCAAGCATTTACTAAGTGCCTGCCATGTGGAAATCACCACATTAAATGCTTAGAAGAGAAAGATAAAAACAAAAAGGATTCCTACATTTGCACGCACATTTGATGTATGTATAAGGGATCCAAAAAGTACACACACAAAATAAAATAAGCAAAGTAATGTCAGTGTTGGGATGAGAGCCCTAATCACTGTGGACATGAGGAAAGATTTTGAGTAGGGGACAACACTTGCGCTGAGTCTTGAAAAACTAGCAATTGTAAAAAGTGAAGGTGATGACAGAATATATTCCATCCTTGGGAGTTATTATCTTCATCCTCCCACAGCTGAAGCAAACTTTGAGGTATCTTCCTTTCAGCTCAAAAAGCAAGTATTATTGAAAAGAAATGATCTCGGCTAAGTATGTCCTTGGGATGGGTGAGAATAAATCAGCAATAATTAGACCCAAATTTAAATTAAAACATAATTGAAATCCAAGCAAAGTATTTTTTATTCTTCTCAAAAACCTAAAAGCAAATTAATGCTCGGGTGGCATTGAACTACAGATGTTCATTGTTTTTCACCAGCTCTGTTTGCACACAGCACACATCTCATATATTTGACTCGGGCTTTGTTTATTTGCTTTTTGCAGTTGCTCTAGTTAACTGACATGTATTTTCTTCTTTATAGAGTTGCAAAAATTCATCTATAGCAGGGAAATATCAGAGAAAGAGATCTTTGTCAGAATTTTATAACCTGTCTTTGAGTAATGGGTATTTTAGAGTAGACATAAAACTGTGTTAAATCAGACATTTTCTAGCAGAAGTTATGGGAAATGTGGAAATTATCTTCTCAGGGATATTTGGTGACAAAGAACCCAAGGATGGGAGGAATTCAGTTGGAAGGGAAGATACTCACTGGCTTATTGCCAAGTATTCTATGAACTAATGTGTCTTATTGCCCCATAGTGAAATCAATTGTGCATTTTCCTTCATTTGCCTCCCCAAGAAATTTTGAGCCGTCTTTCCATTTAGTGACATTTTCTTTCCCTTGACTCTTTTAAAAATTATACAAATATTAATACAGATATGATTCAATTTTTGAAAGAAGTATATCAATCTATTGTCCATTGCTCAAATATCTCATAGCATATTAACAGTTAAATTCATATTTGTAGATGGTTGAAAAATTTTGTAATTCTTTGCATTCTCATCCATTTCCCCACTACATTCTCTGCAGAAGAGGAAATATATAACATAGGACTGAGAGACAATTTTTTTTTCTTTGTTTCCTGGGCTGTCACGGCCAACCTGTTCTTGAAGTCTTCAAATAAGCACAGATGTGGTCAAGTAACAAAAGAAATAATGGCAAAAAGGGTTTCACAAAGTTGTTCAGAAAAAAAATATAGGTGGTGAATTATTTTCAAATGTCTACATATTTCAATTGAGATTTATCCAATAAGAAACACCTGCTTATGCTTCTCCTAAATTGCTTCTGAGACATCCAGATGTTAATCGTGAATTTTAGTGAAACCAGTTCTGAATCCTCTAAATCTTTAAGATTCTTTCCTTTAATTGTCAAATGACCTACTGTAAAAAAGTAACATTTGATTTAGTGTAGAAATGAAAAGGAATCCTCCATCAAGGCCATATTTACATATTCAAAACTGTCTTTTCCAGCCAATACCATAGATGTCTTTGCAAATTCAAAACAAGTTCATATCTGCAAATAAGATACCTTAAATACAAGACCAAAATGATTTTATTTCTAAGACACATTTAAAATACACAAGGGGGTCCTACAATTGTGTATATCTATATCATTCACCAAAGAGGAAAGGATATAGCAAATATGTAAACCTATACCTTCAGATAAAATTATTGCTTTTCTAACAGTTTGCTAAGAAGAAATCTCTAAAGATCAAAGAAAACATTGCTTTTTAAATCAGAAGTAAAGGTACCCCCAAAATTCAAGATCTTCATCTTATATCTCATGTTTACTCTTAATGAACACTTCTCTTTAAAATATTCACAAACCTTTCTTTTAATTACATAGTAAAGAATCTTTCAAAGAATCTCAGTCAAGATCATTCATTATACCATGGTCTAAGGAATACACCATTTCAAAATCACTATGTCAATAGGCATATACTCACTTGTCTGTCTGTGATGGAAGATCTCTCATTCAGTACAGTTTTTCAAGGACCATTGAAAACAGGTCAGCAATTACACTTATGACATATCCTTATAGCACACTGGAATGGATTTCTTTCAGACTATAGAGGACAGCTAAGTGCTCTTTCAATATCATATCATTGAATGTGAGTTTCAGTTCATTGTCAATTATTTTTACTACATATTCCACAGTCTAAAAATCAGTTTCCTTGGTAGAGAAAATAGAGTCAAAATTAAAGATGAATAGTTGCTCCGTTTTTCCTTTCTAAACAAATATTTTGTTTCATTTTTAATACATACATGTGATCTTATTGGTGAAGAGAACTTCAGTGAGGAAATTCCTTCTGTAAGGGCAGTTGAGCAGCTATTCTGAAATTTGTAGTCTTTCAGAGTTTCTTGGATGGCTAAAAGGTTAAAAGATCTGCCCAAGGTCCTCTAATAAACATCAATTAGAGGCAAGACTTACACTAAGGTTATCCTACATCAAGGCTAATTCATAATCCATTGACTTTGTGTATACATACACATTCACACACACACACACACACACGTGTGTGTGTGTGTGTGTGTGTGTATGGAGATATACAAACATATACATATATACACATAATAAGTATATCTTAAAGTGCCAAATAATTGTTTTCTGATTCTGTTATTCATTATTATTTCTAAATACTCTGTTAACATTTATTCTGAATTTCTTCAAATACTCATATTTTTTTTGTAAGAAATGCCACAACTTAATAAAAAAAAGATTATCATATAGCACATAAATCAATGTCATTTTAGGAAAGATACACATGTAAGGGGTCCCAAGACAAGCTTGACTGAAAGAGAGACTGAGGAGTATGGAAATCAATTCAATAAAACAAACAAACAAACATACCTTAAGCAGCTACTACGTGCAAGATACTGTGCTAGGGAAGAGGACACACAAATAGGTTTGACAGAATAAAGTCAAGAAAAGGTTGTCCAGTGGAAGAATTTAAAGGAAACATTTGTTTAATAGGAAGATTAATGTGAATAATACTACAGTATTAATCCCTTGACATTTTGTTTCCTGTCTTGTAAAACGGTATTTACCCATCTAAGGAACAAGCTGAATCAAGCCTAAATTTAGATGAACTTCTAAAAGTAAGATTAACCCCAAATTGCTAATTCTGAATAAGCAAAGGAGGACGAAGTATGAAATGTATTTCCAAAGAAGTTTTACAAGATTTACATATCATAATTATAAATGCATTTAGCAACTAGATGTAAGTGCCATCAGTTTCTCAGGAGGTGGCCAAAAATGGGCATGGAGACACACACACACACACACACACACACACACACATACACACACACAGAGTTGCTGATTCTTTCTCTAGAGTTTGATGTCATCTTGAATCCATTCAGGATCTTTAAGCCTCAGAAAGCTGATTCTGGCTTTCTGATCTGGTTCTCTATTTCTTTTTCTATCATAAATAGTTTAAAGGATGAAATAGGATATCAGAGTTCTGTAGACATGGTAAAGGAAAGAAGAGGGAGATTAATTTCAAATATAATTTATCCTTTACGCTGAAGATAGTTCACAATTTCTGACAAAAAAAGATGGCATATTTTTCTATCATCCTACTAATTTTGCCCTCTCAGATGATCAAGAACTGAGAGCAATGCAAAAATTAAAACCCGAGAATTTTCTCCAGGTTGAAATATGCTGGGGAAAAAGTGTTCAACATAAGAAGTAAATTCTGTGATTTTTTTTTTTTTTTTTGGTGTGTGTGTGAGACAGAATCCCTGGGAAATTTGAAGGGCTGGGTGGTGTTAATGAAAACTAAGGTATTAGCTATAATTTTCAGTTTCAAATGCAAATTCTGTTCCCAGATTTGTTTTCATCTGAAAGAACTGTCTTGAAACAAGCCTACATAAAAAGAAATTTTTGTCCAGAAGCATTGGGTCAAAATATTAACCTTGGGTCATTGAAGAATATTTGTTAACATCTAAAGAACATATGTAGTTTGACTGTTTGCATTTGTCATCTGATCTGACAATAAAAAAAAAAAAATATGGGCACCAGCCTGTGCTGTTCTCTCTGAGAGATTTATCTAACTAAATAAGGTTGGCTGGGATTAGTATTTCTATGTTAACCATTCAAGCAGCACCTATATTCCTACAGTCATGATTTATTCATGTTTGGGGGTCAATGAAATCTGTTAGCTTGCAATCCTACCTGGAAGAGTATCCACAGGAGGCAATACTACCTTGTTGGTAATACCTCCACTGCTTTCTCTTATTTTAAAGACTGTCAGTTTCAGTGTTGTAGCTGTCTTTTGAGGCATGTGTTTGCCATTGCTGACTCATTTTCTTCTCTCCACACACGGTATACTCTCACTAAACTAGATTCCCTATATCTTGACCACAGGTTGTGTTTTCCTGCTTGCTTGATTGTCAGTCCATGAAAGTCAAGGTTCTCTACCTAGATACATTGAAATAAAGATCTGAGCAATTAACTCAGTCAATCAGTTACATTCAATGTTCTAAGGCTTCCTTCACACACTTCCCTGTGTTCTTAACTTTTAAAGCACACTTTAAATACAAATTCTTTCATGAAACCCTGGAAATAAGAATCTTTTTTTTCAGATCCCTCATAACAATTTGTTTTATAACTCTTTAATGCACTTGTATATAACCTGTTGTCATACTTAACTATAAATGAGCCCTATTCCCATATTAGACTATAATTTCCTTAAGGGTAGGGGCTGTCTTATCTAAATAGCATGAAATTGGTAAATATTTGAATTGAATTTTCTGAGTGATTCCTTATTAGGAGTTCCCTATGACAATAAAATCCCAGGCCCAAACTTTACCCCTTTTGGTAGGGAGACTAAGTTACCTTTTATGTTTATTATATTTGTGCCTAAATATTTGTTTAATACCCTGTTTGAACTGGAATTATACAAAGAATAATTAATTCAAAGAAACATAACACTTTGAGTGTGATTATTTTAAGCACATTTTCTCTCAATATCTTTATTTATCAAGTTTTATTAAACCACTATATCTTATGAATGCAAAAGAACTCTCAATGTAATCACCTAAAATTGTAGCAGCTTAACGGATTATTTGATCCCTTGCCTTGATCCTCTTGCTCCTTTCTTAATTTTAAGTTAGATGTTTCTGTGATAGCATTCTCTATTTGCCAATCAGTTAACAAAGGATGTTACCTTTGTGGCAGATGGAGTAACTGGCAATCCACACTCAAGCTCATCTAGACAAGCAGATTGAAAGAGAGTATTGAACAATTAAGTCAGCAACTTAAGTTCAAAACAGCTATCTGAATTGTTCAAGGGAGAAAAGCTGTCTCTGTGGTTTCAAACACAATGGCTTGTCCCCAGATAAAGATTATTAGATATAATAAGCTAATGGCCTTGTGAATTATAATTTGTCCTCACCCTAGGATAAATAATAAGACACAGTTAAGTTAGGATCTTTCATCTTCCTTTAAGAATCCTTGGAAATTGTAGCATTATTGAATTGAATATTGAATGTGGTTATGCCACAGATTCTTCCTTTAACTGATAGAAGTGTTGAAGTATGAGTACAGTGAAAAGAGGACCAATTCTACAACTTAATTTTCCCCCAAATAATTAAATTATATTCTGTCATTGTCTAATTGGTGACCTATCAAGGTACTCATACACACATATGGAATATAAAATATGTAAACAACATTAATTAAGCAAATACATATGAAAGCTGCATAAAAATGCACTGAATAGTCTGGCATGCATATTCTTCCCATATTTATTCAGAAAGAAACTATTGCTAATATCAGCTCTTTGGGAAATATGCAATAAGCAGTCAAGTGTTTCTTATTTAACCATTCAGTGCAAATGACCAGTAGGGTCTTTGCAAATGGGTTCTTTATGGATGTGAGTGTCATTAGGATTAATGGATATTGCTTTAACAAAATTAAATTAAAGTTACAAATATGCCAATTGAATGTCACTAACTTGAGTGGTAGTTGTAATAAGGCTTGTAAATAAAATAGAAGTGTATTTGAATCCTAATGTTTATAGACAGGGAGAAATTTTGGGGAAAAGGTTTGGAGAGAAGGATGAATATTTCAACATTTCATTTCTCCTCCCATAAAATTTGTTTTATATCCTCTAATCCTATGTTTTAGTTGTGATAATGCTTACATCCTGTAATATCTTTGCTGCAGCAATATTTGAAAATTCTTTTGGTTTTCTTATGGACAAGAGAGATGCAATGTGTCCTAAACATGGTAAAATTTAGTTTTATAACCACAGCATATAGAGAGACTCCTACTTTCTGTTAGCCCAATAACTTTTATAGTTCCACTATAAATGACTATATAGGTAAACAATGACATCTACAATCATGATATATGAGGGTATATGTGTGTATGTACACACATTATATATTTAAGTGTGTGATAGTATTGCGAGTTGTAAGGAAGCACAGAAAAGCAGAGATGCAAACAGCTAATATCATTTTCCATTTATCACTTTTTCCTAGGGAATAAAAAAATAAGAAAAAAAGGAGAAAACAGTGAGCATCTTATTTGTAGAATTCAAGAAAAAATAAAGATAACCAGACAAAAGAAATATTTCTAGAAATTAATACAAATATTAAGTATGTTAACATGTAATTTCATAAATAATTTCAAGCAAAAATTATCCTGTTGAAATATTTTAATCAATTTATGATTTCATCAATATGGATACTACCTCCAGCATTATAAGAAGTGTCATTGTATAGAGGGCTAACATTTCTGGTGTGAGAGCTTATCCAGCCCCTTTCATTACTTTTCATCTACCTTTGGTGTCTATCTGTCCTCTAACTCTTACCTGTGGCTCTAAGAATGTATAGCAGGCAGAAAAGCCAAGCTCTAATAAACCCTTCTCGGTTAATGATAATCAATAGGCCTCAAATCCATTGGTGAATTAGGGGGTTGTCTATGCCAAGAATGTGAAAATACCTGGCAGAATAGACAGTTGAGAACAGTTGTTCCAATGGCCATAAAGGTGGCTAAAGTAGGCTCTATGGAGCACTTAGAACTTGATCAGACATTGAAGAGGTCAAAATCATCCAGTGCATTCTAGGTCATCACCAGTAGTCTTGAATTTTGTCTTGCCATTGAACTTCTATGATTCTGAAAGAGAGAGGATGACTTTGTGCAACTCTGTCTCAATTAAACCTAATTCACACAAAAGTCAAGATATCACCCCATTATTTCATTGGTCCTTTTAAAAAACAAAAGATGAACAATCTCAGCTTATATGCTTTCACCTACTCTGACTTGTGTCCATATTCTCCCTTAAATTCTGTACAGATGTCTTTATTCTAGATATTATTGATCTCTCCCAATTGTATGGATATCACTGGAATATATACTAGGTATCCTTAGCTTTTATTATATGACTGGTCCATATTTTCCATTCATGAATTTCTCTGAATTTCTTCATATTAATTTTCTTGAAAAATTCTTGGTTTGTTGTTTATCCTTTATTCTTGAAGAGGACCATAGTATCAGGAAGGTGATACCAATACCATGGCATGCAAATGAATTGGATTTAAGTGAAGGAAAGCTCTGCAAGGTCTATCTTATAGAGCAACATTCACCTCTATATTGTTTTTGATGACTCATATGTAATTCCTCAGAGACTGTTGTAATATTCTCTTTAAAATGTAATATTCTCTTGAGGTTTTCTTGGGGACTCGGGGAACAGCCTTCATTTCAGGTCAGTAGTCACTACATGAGTAGACAAGGGTTAAAGTCCAAATCCTTTATTGTCTCCTTCACTTGGGGCTCAGCTAGTTTTTTCTGGAGGCCTATCTCTCTCCTTGATTCCAAGAACTTGAGCTCCCACTTGCCTTTTCTGGCTTCTGAATCTCCCCGACTCCAAAAGTTTGTGCTTCAGCTTCCAGCCGCTACAAAGGTAAACAATGGAATGAATCTGACTCAGTCTCCGAGAGCCTCTAATGTGCTTGTCCTTTTGGCCCTGAGAGCTTCTTGCTTATATGCTGTACAAACCAATCATTATATCACTAGGAGACCATTATTTGTTGTAGGATTAAATCAATGCTAAACTAGATTTAACCATTGTCTTCTCAATTCCACTTAGTCCCTTGTTTCAAGTTCTGGCCCATAACATCTCCTTGTAGGATTAAATCAATCATACTGAACCATGCTAAATTAGATATTGTCTCTATCAATTCCACTGACTTAGTACCTTTTAAGAATCCTTTGTTTCAAGTTCAGAGTTCTGGCCCATAATAGATTGTAATATTTTTCAACTCAGATCCACATAGCATCACTGAAATATTTTATATTAATCAGCTAGACAAACAAAAAAGAAATTTGAGTAATCAAAAGAGCAAAGACAACCAAACCTATTTCCTTTCTCCAATTTATGTCTAGTATCTGTGATTGCCTATAGTTTAAGATATGTGTACCAATTAAAGGAAATATGTCACATTAGAAAGAGGACTAGATCAGAAGTCAGAAGACCTGAGTTCAAATTTCCCCTTCTCTCTTAAGTGTTTTTTGTTTGTTTATTTTGTTTTGTTTTATTTTCATGATGCTTTTCTTACCTATCTGACAATCTCAGTCTCTTGCTGAATTTCTGTCGAGATCATATCTTCTAATCATAAGAATGCTTAAGGATTCTATTAAAGACCCTCTTCTTTCTTTTTTTCTTTCCAAACTGCTTCCTTTGATGATCTCATAAAAATCCATAAATTTAGTTATTATGTATCTGCTGATTCTCAAAATCTATTTACCTAGGCCTAATCCTTATATGTATCTTACAACTCCAATTGCCAATTGGATATTTTAAACTAGAAGTTTTGTTCACCACTCAAACTAGTCAATCAATCAATAAATACTTATTATGTACCTATTATATACCATACTCTATACTATGATCCAGGTATACAAAAAAAAAGCAAAACTCTGACCCTGCTCTCAAGGAATTTTTAATGAGGGAAACAACATTTAATCAACAATATACCAAATTAGTTATAAACAAGGTATATAGAAAATAGATAATTAATAGAAAGAAAGGACTCAAATTAAGAAGGCTTAAGAAAAGCTTCCTTAAGATAAAATTTGATTTGAGCCTTAAAAGAAGACAGGAAAGATAGTAGGTAGAGTTGAAAAAAGAGCATCCCAGAATGGGAGCCAGTCAGAGAAAATGCTCAAAGTTGAGAGATGAAATTATTTGTCTACAAAACAGCTAGAAGGACTGTATTACTAGATCAAAAAAAATGTATTGTATTGGGGAGTAAGGCATATGAAGACAAGAAGGCTAGAGGGATATAAGTTAAGACAGAATGTGAATAATAAACAAAAAGTGTTGTATTTGATCCTGGAGATGCCAGGGTGGTCATTGGATTTTACAGATTAAAGGATATAGAAAAATTTATGGTTTAGAAAAATCACTTTAATAGTTGAATGAAAGATGGATTAAAGTGGAGAGAGACTTGAAGTAGGAAGATGCAACAATAAGTTATTGTAATAGTTCTGGAATGAGATGAAAGTGTCAAAAAGCAGTAGAAGTATCAGAGAGAAGGGAGGAATATTTGAGATCTATTGGAATGGTGAAATTGACAGAATTTAGCAACAGTTTGGATATGGGAGTTAGAAATGATGAAGATCTGAGAATAACTCTTAAGTTGCAAGCTTGAGGGACTGGAAAGATCCTCTCTACAATAAAAGGGAAGGCAAAATGGATGGGGTGTGGGAGCAAATATAATGAGTTTCATTTTGAAAGCTTTCAGTGTAAGATGTTCAACCTATCTAATACACAAATGGAAATGTAAAATTGGAAGTCAGCAGAGAGATTGCAGCAGGATAGATAGTTTGGTTACCCTTAACATAAATATGGTGATTAAATTAATGGGAGCTGAGTGAAATAGTGTATAGGGATAAGAAAAGAGGTCTAAGAACAAAAGACTTAGGGAAACCTACTGTTAGAAGGTATGATATTGTGGAAGATCCATTCAAGCCAAATGAAAAAAGAGTGGACAGAGAGATAAAAGGAAAATTAGTAGATACAGATGTACAAAAAAAAATCTAGAGAGAAGAGATTATCAAGAAAGAGAGGGTGGTCAGCAGGGTCAAAGGCTACAGAAGAATAACGATTTAGAAAAGGTCTTTAGATTTGCAAGTAAGAAATCTTTGGTAAATTTGGAGAGAGCAGTTTTATTGGAATAATAAAATAAGAAACAAGATTATAAAGTATTAAAAAGAGAATGAGAGGAGAGAAAGTAAAGGCATTGAATGTAGATAGCCTTTTTGAGGATTTTAGCTTTAAAAGGCAGAAGAAACAAAGGATGATAATTAGGAGATAAATGACTCAAATGAAGATCTTTTTCAGAATGGGGAAAACTGGACTATGTTTATAGGTAGTACAGAGTGAGCCAGTAGACAGAGAGAAATTGAAAATATTTGAGAGGGTGGGGATGATAGAGGGACAGTTTCTGAGCAGGGAAAGGAAGAAATTAAACCACTTGAACTGATGGAGGGCTATCTTGATAAGAAGTAAGACCAGAGGAGGCATAGCCAAGAGGGCAGAGAGTAAACACATTTTTATCTGAGCCCCTTTTAGTGTGTCTTAGATTAACTCCAGATAAAGCCTCTGAACAGGTTTTGGATGACAGAGCCCACAAACATATGGAATGTAACAAATTTCCAGAAGGAGATAATTTGGAAGAAGTTCAGAAAAGATCTGTTTCAATCAGAACAGGGAGAAGGAGAGAAGCTTCTGAGTGCAAACTCACCACAAGGAGCCCAGGGTGGGGAGGCATTAAAAAGGTGGGGGGTAGGGGAGAGCAGGGAGCTAGGGTGTTGTGGAGTGGGCACATGGGGAAATCAACTGAGAGGCTCTTAAGCTACTCTGTCCTGATTGCAAGCTAGTGGATTAGCAGATTAGCTATAAAACACCCAAACAAAAGGCAAATAGTGAGCCTCTGAACCCCAGAACCCCAGAAAAATGCCTGACGTGGCCGTGCCTGTCCAGCACCAGATGTCAATCAGCAGCAGCAGCCCCAGGGAAAACGAAAACAGCTGTTGCCTTATTATCTTAAGAGCAGACCTTGACATTTTAAAAAAATGGTCAAAAAAGCAAAAAGAATTTTGACCATAGATAGCATTTATGGAGAAAGAAAAGAACAGATTTCAAATCCTGAGGATCCTAAAGGCAAGTCATCACTAGATGAAGCCCCAAAAGGTAATATGAGTTGGTCCCCATTCCACAAGGCTCTCTTGGAAAACTGCAAAAAGGATTTTAAAAGAGAATTAGAAGAAAAATGGGAAAAGGAAATGAGAAATTGTCGAGAGTTTGAAAAAGGAAAAACAGAAATTATTTAAATAAAGCTCCTTAAAAATAGATTTGATGAAATGGGAAAAGCATATAACTCCTTACAAAATAAATATGAAAAAGAAACCAATTCATTGAAAAACAGAATCTATGGAATGGAAGAAAAAAATGCAATGAACAAAACACCTTATTTAAAAGTTCAATTGACCAAATGTGAAAGGATCTAAAAAAGCTAATTGAAGAAAATAATTCACTAAAAATTAGAATTGAACAAAGAGAAGTGAATGACTCAATGAGACTTCAAGAATCAGTCAAACAAAACCAAATAGAATGAAAAAATAGGAGAAAAGTAAGATACCTCATTGGAAAAACAACTGACCTGGAAAATAAATATAGGAGATAATCTAAGAATTATTGGCCTTCCTGAAAACCATGATGAACAAAAGAGCCTAGATATCACCTTTCAGGATATCAAGGAAAATTGCTCTGATGTCCTAGTACCAGAGAGTAAAATAGTCATTGAAAGAATTCACCAATCACCTCCTGAAAGAAACCCCAAATCAAAACGCCAAACAATATCATAGCTAAATTTCAGAATTATCAAGTCAAGGAGAAATTGCAAGCAACTAGTAGGAAACAATTCAAATATTGAGATGCCACAATCAAGATTACCTAGCACCTAGCAGCTTCCACTTTAAAGGATCAAAGGGCATGGACTTTGATATTACAAAAGGCAAAGGAACTCAGATTGCAGCCTAGAATCAGTTATACAGAAAAACAGCATCATCTTTCAGGGAAAAATGATATGAAGTGAAAGAGATGAATTTCATATATTTCTGATGAAAAGACCTGACCTAAATAGAAATTTTGATATTCAAATAAAAAGCTCAAGAGAAGCATAAAAAGGTAAAAACAAAACAAAACAAAACAAAACAAAACAAAACAAAACAAAAAAGCTTTGTTTTAAGAGTTAAAAAGCTTATATCCCCATATTGGAAGATGATAAGTTTAACTCTTGAGATCTGTATCTCTATTATGAGTATACTTAGAGAGTGCAGATATAATATGATTTTATTGTGATGATCTAAAAAAGAAACTAGAGAAGAAAAAGTGATTCTACTGGAAAAAGAGGAAGATTGACTTAAAATAGGGAAAATTACATCTTATAAAGAGACAAAAAAAGACCTATTACAATTGAGGGAAAGAAAGGAGGAGGGTGATTATTGTGTGAATCTTACTCTCATCAGATTTGGCCTAAAGAGAGAATATCAGATACATTTATCTTCATAGAGAAGCTTATCTTATATTACATGAACTAGGAAGGGAAGGGGGAAATGAAAGGGGAAGGCTAATAAGAGGGAGAATAGAAGTAGATGAGAAAAGAGATAATGAAGGGGAAGGAGCTATAAAAGGGGAGGTCTGTTTAAGAGAGAAGGTGGTCAGAAGCAAAATACTGGGGAGGAGGGAAAGGAGGAAAGGAAAAAGAAAAGTATAACTGAGGGAAAACAAGATGGCAGGAAATACAGAGTTAGTAATTTTAACTGTGAATATGAATGGGATGAACTCTCCCATAAAACAGAAGCAGATAGCTGACTGGATGAAAAGCCAGAATCCTACAATCTAAATAAATGTTTGCAAGAAACATTTAAAGCAGAAAGTTACATTCTGGGTAAAGGTAAAAAAACTGGAGCAGAATATATTATGCTTCAGTTGAAGTAAAAAGAAAAAAAAAAAGTAGCAATTCAGATCATAGATCAAGCAAAAGCAAAAATATATCTAATTAAAAGAGATAAGGAAGAGAACTACATTCTACTAAAAGGTACCATAGATAATAAAGCAATATCAATACTAAACATATATGCACCAAATGGTCGAGCATGCAAATTCCTGGAGGAGAAGTTAAGAGACCTCCAAGAAGAATTAGATACCAAAACTATAAAAGTGGGGAATCTCAACCTTTGCTCTCTTGGAACTAGATAAATGGAACCACAAAATAAATTAGAAAGAAGTTAAGGAAATAAATAGAATTCTAGAAAAGTTAGATATATATGATAGATTTTTGGAGAAAATTGAATGGAGACAGAAAGAAATATACTTTTTTCTCAACAGCATATGGAACCTATACAAAAATGGACTATGTATTAGGACATAAATGTTAGAATCCTAGTGTTAACTCAATGGAATTGATACTATGCTTATTGGTTCACACATTAGAACAAATCCTTACAAGGTGTTAAGTCACTAATATTGATAGAAACAATGCTTAAGTTAACACCTTTGAGAATTCACACATTAGCTCACACGTTAGTTTACACACTTGGGAGATTTCAGGGTTCAGTATGAGATATCCAAAATCACACCTTCTATAATCCCACTCTCAGAGGAAGAGTCAACCTTTGAGTTTATACCTCTAAAAGAGCATAAAAACAGCTGAGCTCAGTCAGGAGAGTTCAGTTGAAAAGATTGAGAGGGGAGTGTCAGTTGGAGATTAAGAAATCACAAGTCAGAGTTGAGCTAGAGGCAGAAGCTGGAAGAGCTAAAAGACAAGCTGCAAGAGCTCTTGGGACCAAGGATGGAGATAGGCTTCTAAGAAAACTAACCGGGTGATTTTGGAAGAGACAATAATAGAATGTACTTTAATCCCTGGCTGCATTTGAGGTGATTATTACTCTGAACTGAAACTAAGGCTGCCTCCAGAAAACCTCCCCAAGAAACCTGCCCCTGGAGAACCATTATATTATAAAAAAGAAGCAAACACAACACAGAAAAACCTCAAAATCAAATGCAAAAGACAGAACTAGTAAATGCATTCTTTTCAGATTATGATGCAACAAAAATTACATACAATAAAAAGCCGAGGGAAAATAGACTAAAAATTAATTGGAAACTCGGGGGGGGGGGGAAGGGAAGGGAAAAGGGAGGGGGTGGAGCCCAGATGATGGCGAGGACACACACATCTTCCTAAACTCTCCTTTTCCCTCAATCTATTCTAACAAAACTTAGCCTCAGAATTAGGGCTTGACTGTCAGAATCCACGATTATTGGGTGTACAACACATTACCAACCGAAAATAATCTTGAAATTCTCCAGAAAAGGTCTGTTTTGATCTTGCATGGGGATGAAATGGGGTTAGGCCAGGCACAGACCTTAGGCAGGCAGTGAGAGCATGGGGAAACAGCTCATGATGAACAGATTGGAGGGGGGCCAGATATGGTCTTTGCTAGTGGAAAATGTATGGGGAGAACTTTACCACAGTGTGAGCTACTTTGCCCTGGCAGGAAGCCAGTAGATCAGCAGAGAAGCTATAAAGACAAAGGATAAAGACTACAACCTCAAAATGCTAGAGTCTCTTGGAACCTGGCCACATCCATCCAACACCCGGAGTGCCTCAGTGTGATCCAAGCACAGCCACAGTTCTTGGTTCCAGCACAGCCCTAGTAGCTGATTTTTTTTGCTGTTGCTGATTTCAGCACAACTGCTAATTCCAGCACAGCCAGTGGCTGTCCCACTGCCACTTCCTGTTGTCTGTAGAGACAGCTTGGAAATACACCCTAACCCTCCATAATCAGACCGTAGATCCCCCCCAAAAAAAAATGAACAAAAAGGCAAAGTGGGCACAAAAAAAGAGCAGACTTCAAACCCTGAGGAGACTAAAAATAGTTTGTCTCCGGATCCAAAGGTGGATATGATCTGGTCCCCATTATACAAGGCTCTCATAGAAGAAATTAAAAAGTATCTTTAAAAAAAGGTAGAAGAAAAATGAGGAAAGGGAAGGGAAGCTTTGCAAGAGGGTCAAGATAAGTCATGCTACTTATTAAAAGATAGAGTGGATAAAGAAATCAACTCCCAGGAAAACAGAATTTGTGAACTGGAAAAGGTAAACAATTCCAAGGAAAACAGAATCTGTGAATTGGAAAAATATATATATTTTTAATTGGCAAAATGGAAAAAAAAATCCCATAGAACAAAACAACTCATTTAAAAACTCATTTGGACAAATACAAAAATAACTAAAAAAAAATAAATAAATAAGTGAAGAAAATAATTTATTAAAAATAAGACTTGAATAAAAAATTGAAAATGAATGACACAAGGAGACACCAAGAATTAGTTAAGCAAAAAAAAAAAAAAAAAAAAAAAAAAATGAAACAAATAGAAAAAAAAGTTAAATATCTACTTGGGAAAACAATAGACCTGTAACATAGATCTAGGAGAGGCAATCAAAAGATTATTGAACTGCCTGAAAACTGTGGTGAAAAAAAAAAAGAGCCTAGGCACTATTTTTCAAGAAATCATCAAAGAGAACTGTGCAGATGTCATAGAAACAGAAGGTAAAATAGAAATTGAAAGAATTCATTGATTACCTATTGAAAGAGATTCCAAAATCAAACCTCCAAGAAATATTGTGGTTAAATTCCAGAATTATCAGACCAAGGAAAAAATACTACAAACAGCCAGAAAAAAAAAAAAAACAGAATTCAAATACCAAGGAGCCACAATAAGGACCTAAGAGCCTGGAATCCGATATTCCAAAAGGCAAAAGAACTTGGTATGCAGCCAAGAATAACTTACCAAACTGAGCATTTTCTTCCAACGAAGAAGATGGATATTCAATAAAATAGGTGAATTCCATTTATTTCTGATGAAAAAACCAGAGCTAAACAAAAAGTTTGATCTCGAAATATAGGACTCAAAAGAAGCATAAAAGGGTAAAAATAATTCTTAAAAACTACATTTCTGTTGTGGCTATACATAGAGTAAATGTATAATTTGGTTTTGCTGTTATAATATTAAAAAAAGGAACTAGAGGTAGAAAATAAATTGAAAATTTATTTCATTGAAAAGTGGGAGGCGAAAAGCAAAAAGGGAAGGGGTAGGCTAAATAGAAGGGAATACAGAAATAGCAAGGAAAAGATTTAAGAAAAGGGAGGGACTTCAAGGGGTGGGGAGGGATTCTAAAGAGGGAGGGCTGCGTGAGGCAAGTGGTCCTCATAAGTCTAATACTGGAGAGGCAAGTAAGGGGGAAAAGAAAGAGAAAGGCATAATTTGGGGATAAGATGACAGGAAATACAGAATTAGTAGTTTTAACCATAAATGTGAAGGGGTAAATTCTCCCATAAAGCAGAGGCAGATAGAAGACTGGATTAAAAGCCAGAATCCTACAATATGTTGTTTACAGGAAACACACTTGAAGCAGGGAGATACATATGGAGTAAAGGTAAAAGGCTGGAGCAGAATCTATAATGCTTGAGATAAAGCCAAAAAAGCAGGGGTAGCCATCCTGTTCTCAGATTTTAAAAAAAGCAAAAAATGATCTACTTAAAAGAGATAGAGAAGGGCACTATATTTTGCTAAAAGGTAGCATAGATAATGAAGCAATATCAATACTAAACATATATGCATCAAGTGGTATAGCATCTAAATTCCTAAAGGAGAAATTAAAGAGAGTTGCAAAAAGAAATAGACAGCAAAACTATAATAGTGGAAGATCTCAATCTTGCACTCTCAGAACTAGATAAATCAAACCACAAAACAAATAAGAAAGAAGTTAAAGAGGTAAATAGAACACTAGAAAAGTTAGGTATGATAGATCTTTGGAGAAAACTGAATGGAGACAGAAAGGAGTACACTTTCTTCTTATCAGTTCATGGAACCTACACAAAAATTAACCATATATTAGGACATAAAGACCTCAAATGTAGAAAAGCAGAAATAGTAAATGCATCCTTCTCATATCATGATGCAATAAAAATTACATTCAATAAAAAGTCAGGGAAAATAGAACAAAAAGTAATTGGAAACTAAATAATCTTATCCTAAAGAATGATTGGGTGAAACAGCAAATCATAGACACAATTAATAATTTCATCTAAGAGAATAACAATAATGAGACATCATACCAAAATGTGTGGGATGCAGCCAAAGTGGTAATAAGGAGAATTTTTATATCTCTAGAGGCTTACTTGCATAAAATAGACAAAGAGAGAATCAATGAATTAGGCTTGTAATTTAAAAAAGCTAGAAAAAGAGCAAATTTAAAACCCCCAATCAAATACTAAATTTGAAATTCTAAAAGTAAAAGGAGAGATCAATAAAACTGAAAGTTAAAAAAAAAACTAATGAATTAATAAATAAAACTAAGCGTTGGTTTTATAAAAAAAAATAGATAAATCATTGGTAAATTTGATTAGAAAAAGGAAAGAGGAAAATCAAATTGTTTTTAAAATGAAAAGGGAGAAATTTCCACTAATGAAGAGGAAATTAGAGGAATAATTAGGATTTACTTTGCCCAATTTTATGCCAATACATTTAACAACTTAAATGAAATGGATGAATACCTTCAAAAATATAAATTGTCCAATTTAACAAAGGAAGAAGTAAATTGGTTAAATAGTCCAATTTTAGAAAAAGAAGCAGAACAAGTTATTAATAAACTCCCTAAAAAAAAATCCCCAGGATCAGATGGATTTACATGCAAATACTACCAAATATTTAAAGAACAATTAACTCCAATGTTATATAAATTGGGAATAATAGGGAATGAAGGAGTCATACCAAATTCCTTTTATGACACAGACATGGTACTGATACCTAAATCAGGTAGGTTGAAAACAGAAAAAGAAAATTTTAGACCAATTTCTCTAATGAACATCTATGCAAAAATTTTAAATAAAATATTAACAAAAAGATTACAGAAAATCATGTTCAGGATAATACACCATGACCAAGTAGGATTTACACCAGGAATGCAGGGCTGAATAGGAAAGCTATCAGCATAATTGACTATAACATAAACCAAATTAACAAAAACCATATGATCATCTCAATAGATGCAGAAAAAGCATTTGATATAATTCAGCACTCATTCCTATTAAAAACACTAGAAAGTGTAGGAATAAATGAATTTTTCCTTAAAATACTCAGTAGCATTTATTTAAAATAAGCAGTAAGCATGCTATATAATGGTGATAAACTGGAACCATTCCCAATAAAATCAGGAGTGAAATAATGTTGCTCACTATCACCATTACTATTCAATATTGTATTAGAAATGCTAGCCTTGACAATAAGAAAAGAAAAAGAAATTAAAGGAATTAGAGTAGGTAATGAGGAAACCAAATTATCACTCTTTGAAGATAATAGGATGGTATATTTAGAAAACTCCAGAGATCTTACTAACAAGCTATTTGAAATAATCCACAACACTAGCAAAGTTGGAGGATACAAAATAAATCCACATAAATCATCAGCATTTTTATACATCACTAACAAAATCCAATAGCAAGAGAGAGAAAGAGAAATTCCATTTAAAATAACTGTCAATAGTGTAAAATATTTGGGAATCTAGCTGCCAAGGGAAAGTCAGGAACTATATGAGCAAAACTACAAAATATTTTCCATACAAAAAAAGTCAGATTTAAACAATTTGAAAAATATTAAGTGCTCCTGGATAGGTTGAGTGAATATAATAAAGATGACAATACTACCTAAACTAATCTATTTATTTAGTTCCACATCAATCAGATCCCCAAGAAACTATTTTAATGACTTAGAAAAAGTAATATTAAAATCTATCTGAAAGGAAAAAAGGTCAAGAATTTCAAGGGAACTAATGGAAAAAAAAATCAAATGAAGGTGGTCTAGATGTATCTGATCTAAAATAAAGTAGTGCTCACCAAAACCATTTGGTTAAGAAATAGACTAATTGATCAATGGAATAGGTTAGATTCACGGGACAAAATATTCAATAACTATAGCAATCTAGGGTTTGACAAACCCAAAGACTCCAGCTTTTGGGATAAGAATTTGTTATTTGACAAAAATTGCAGGGAAAATCGGAAATTATTAATAGAAACTAGGCATTGACCCATACTTAACACCGTACAACAACATAAGATCAAAATGGGTTTATGATCTAGGCATAAGGAATAAGATTATAAATAAATTAGAAGAACATAGGATTGTTTACCTCTCAGACCTGTAGAGAAGGAAGGAATTTGTGACCAAAGAAGTACTAGAGATCATTATTGATTATAAAATAGACAATTTTGATTATATCAATTTGAAAAGTTTTTGTACAAACAAAACTAATGCAGACAAGATTAGGAGGGAAGCAATAAACTGGGAAAACATTTTTACAGCTAAAGGTTTTGATAAAGGCCTCATTTCCAAAATATATAGAGAATTAACTCTAATTTATAAGAAATCAAGCCATTCTCCAATTGATAAATGGTCAAAGGATACAAACAGACAATTTTCAGATGAAGAAATTGAAACTATTTCTAGTCATATGAAAAAGTGTTCCAAATCATTATTGATCAGAGAAATGCAAATTAAGACAACTTTGAGATACCACTATATACCTGTCAGATTGGCTAAGATGACAGGAAAAGATAAAGATGAATGTTGGAGGGGATGTGGGAAAAGTGGGACACTGATACATTGTTAGTGGAACTGTGAACAGATCCAACCATTCTGGAGTGCAATTTGGAACTATACTCAAAAAGTTATCAAATTGTTCATACCCTTTGATCCAGCAGTTACTACTGTGCTTATATCCTAAAGAGATATTAAAGAAGGGAAAATGACCTGTTTATGCCAAAAAAAAAAAAATGTTTGCAGCAGCCCTTTTTGTAATGGCTAGAAACTGGAAATTGAATGGAAGCCCGCCCACCAATTGGAAAATGGCTCAATAAATTGTGGTATATGAATGTTATGGAATATTATTGTTCTATAAGACATGACCAGCAGAATGAATACAGAGAGGCTTGGAGAGACTTACATGAACTTATGCTAAGTGAAATGAGCAGAACCAGGAGATCATTTTATACTTCAACAACAATAATATATGATCATCAATTCTGATGGATCTGGCTCTCTTCAACAACGAGAGGATCCAAATCAGTTCCAATTGATCTATAATGAATACAACCAGCTCCACCCAGAGAAAGAACACTGGGAAATGAGTATGGATCGCAACATAACATTTCCATTCTTTCTTTTATTGTTTGCTTGCATATTTTTTTCTTCTCAGGCTATTCATATCTTCTTTCTGAATCTGATCTTTCTTTTGCCACAAGATAACTGCATAAAGATGTATACATATATTGTATTTAATATATAATTTTACATATTTAACATGTATAGGATTACCTGACATCTAGGGGAGAGGGTGAAGGGAAGGAGGGGAAAAGTTGAAACAGAAGTTTTTGCAAGGGTCAGTGTTGAAAAATTACCCATATATATCATATATAAAAAAACTATAATAAATAAAAAAAGAAAGGTAAGCCTTGTAAAGGATTCTTCTGACCTTCCAGATAGTCATTTGACTATAGACTTAGAACTGGAAAAGACCTCAGACCTAGTAGTAATGACTTCAGGTTAATGCAGACAAACTAGTCCCAGGGAAGGATGACCAAATATCCACTTTGTACTTTTTTCTATAAAAAGGTATCGTCATTATAAATAACAGTATAAATATGAATTAAATGTTAATCACTCATGATTTAAAGCTTTCAAGATTCCAAGATTTTACATAACAAAGGCAGAAAATATGCATTTATTAACTGTGTCCTATGTACCAAATGTTTCACAAGTATTCTCTTACTTGGTCCTCACTACAATCCAGTGAAATAGGTATTGTTTTTATTTCTGTTTTATAATTGAAGCAAAGGAGGCCTTAGTGTAAGGAACATGGATCCCAGCCTTGTTTGGCACATAGTGAATGTTTAGTAAAATGTTATTGAATATTAACTTTTATCCAGTTTGCAACTTCACCAACAGTGCATTAGTCTTACAATTTTCCCTCATCTTCTTCAACAGGATAAGTGCAAAGTGGTACCTCTGAGTTGTTTTAATTTGCTTTTCTCTAATCACAAGTGTTTAGAGCATTTTTTCATATGACTATAGATGGCTTTGATTTCATCTAAAATTGCCTATTCATATCCTTTCATCATTTTTAAAGTGAAGAATGACATAAATTTTATTCAATTCTCTGTTTATTTGAGAAATGAATCCTTTTTTTTTTCCCCAAGAAACTTACTGTAAAAAATTTTCCCCCATTTCTGTTTTCTTTCTACTATTGGCTATATTTAGTTTTGTTTGTAGAAAACTTTTTTTAAATTTAATGTAATAAAAATTATTCATTTTTCAGCCTTTAAAAAATTAATTGGAAACTAAATAACCTAACGCTAAAGAATGAATGGGTGAAGCAACAAATCATAGACACCATTGATCATTTCTTCCTAGAGAATGACAATAATAAGACAACATACCAAAATTTGTGGGATGCAGCCAAAGCAGTTCCTAGGAGAACTTTTATATCTCTAGATGTTTATTTGCATAAAATAAAGAAAGAAAAGATCAGGGATTAGAGCCATGATGTAGAAAAAAATAAGGTTTCGTAGGGAAAGACTGAGTGAGAATGAAAAATAAATAAGGTATAGGACTACAACTAAGGGAATTTCAGACACCTTGAATGTAAAGATAGTACATTTGGCAGTGATAAGATCAAAAGTATTCATCATAAGGCCATTGGAAATAGCCTGAATCATCTTGTTTTTGAAAAGAGCCACAGCCATCAGAATTGATCATAACATAATTCTTGTTGCATTTTATTGGTTCTACTTACTTCACTTAGTATCAATTTATGAAAATATCTCCAAACCTCTCTGAAATCATCTTGCTGATCATTTTTATAGAAAAATAATATTCCATAACATTCATATACATAACTTATTCATCCATTCTCCAACTGATAGACATTCACTCAGTTTTCAGTTTCTTTCCACCACAAATAGGAAGCTACCAACATTTGTACACATATAGGTCTTTTTCCTCTTTTTATGACCTTTTTGGGATATAGACCCAGTACAGACACTGCTGGATCAAAGGGTATGCACAATTTAATAATCCTTTGGGCATAGTTCCATATTGCTCTTGAGAAAGGTTGGATCAATTCACAACTCTACCAACAATGTATTAGTGTCCCAGTTTTCCCACATCCCTTCCAACATTCATTATTATTTTTTTCCTGTCTTTTTATCCAATCTGAGAGGTATATAGTGGTACTAAAGAGTTATCTTAATTCACATTTCTCTGATCAATAGTGATTTAGAGTATTTTTTTATAGGACTAGAAATGATTTTAATTTCCTCATCTGAAAATTGTATTTTCATATCCTTTGAATGGTTTGTATTCTTATAAATTTGAGTCAAATCTCTATACATTTTAGAAATTAAGCCTTTATAAGAACCTTAAATATTAAATTTGTTTTCCCAATTTACTGCTTCCCTTCTAATCTTGTATGCATTGGTTTTGTTGGTACAAAAACTTTTTTAATTTAATATTATCAAAATTATCCTTTTTGCATTGTATAATGTACCGTAGTTCTTTGGCCACAAATTCCTTCCTTCTCCACAGATTTGAGAGTTATACCACTCTTTGTTCTTGTAATTTAATTATAGTATCACTCTTTGTATCTAAATCATAAACCTATTTCAATATTATCTTGGCATATCTAGGCATCAATGCCTAGTTTTTACCATACTAATTTCCAATTTTCCCAGCAAGTTTTGTCAAATAGTGAATTCTTATCCCAGAAACTGAGAGGATTAAACACTACATTACTGTAGTCATTGATTTGTGAACTTACCATTGAATAGCATGAATCTTAAAGGAAAAGAGTTTACTCAGTGATGAAGAGGAAGGGATAACCTGGAATTGGCAAAAGGTAGCAAGAGATACTCCAACCCCCTTGCTTCAATCCATTGAGTTAAGGAGAATGAGTGAAAGTACATCCAGTATTATCTGGGATGACCCAGATTTTTTGCAATTGCTTCTTAATGGAATGAATGGGAAGGGAAAATATTTAGCATAAAGGGGTGTTTGTTGTTTAGGGAACAGAGGACCAGAGAGCACAATAGAAGTGCTTTGTGGTGCTTTGTTAAAACTTTGGGATAGGAAGATTAATGGAGATTGGAATAAGGAAATATGTTATAGGGGTGGAAGAAAAGATTTTAGAAAATTATCTACAGGGATTCAGAATCCCTGTATTGTGAAGAATATTACCAGATTTGAGAATGTTTATTGAGTGGAGGGTAATAACTCCATAGTGAAGTTTAGATCTGGGTGGAAGGAAATGAAGCATGAGATAAGGACACAATTAGATAATCACATGGGAGACCATCCTTCACCACTCCTGTTTCCTCTGAAAGGTAGAGATCTGACAGGAAAGAAGCATCCTAGGAGATGAAGACTGAATCTTCACATCAGAATAAAAATTCCTTTTCTCCACCAACTTTAATCTTCCCTTAGAGGGCAAGAACACATGTCCAAAATAGAACTCAATATCTTTCCCCAAAAATCTCCTTTTCCTATTCTCTTTATTTCTGTCAAGGATATCTCTATTTCTTGGCCACATAATCTCATAATTGAGGGGTCATTCTCTGTTATTCACTTTCTCTTATACTGTTCCATACTTGATCTGTTGTCAAGTTCTTTCAATTCTACCCTCAAAATATTTCTTTTGTAACTCTTCTGGCTTTTAACACTGGTTCCATCTTAGAGTAGGCCTTTCATCACCTTATGCCTATATTTTTGCAGGAGTTTGCCATTTGGTCTCCTTGCTACAAGTCTCCTGCCATTACAATCCATCTTCTGTCAAAGTGATCTTCCTAAATTATGTCTGACCAAGTCACCTTTCCAAAATTTCAATGGCTCTATCACTTCTGGTCTCAATTCATTTGATGTCACATTACCTGATCAACTTCATTTTGTCCTTTTTTTATATACTTTACAATCTCTAGGTATTTGAGTAACAATGAGCTTCTTACTCTTCCTCACAGAAGAAACTCCTACCTACTTTGCATTTTGAGTGTTTGTAGCCAATACCTGCAATGTTTTTTTCCCTCATTCTACCAATTAGCTTTCCTGCATTCATTCTCAGCTTAAATTTAACTTTCTGCAAGAAGTCTTATCCAATCCTCCTAAATTCTAGTGCCTTTTCTCCATTGATAATATCAAATTAATTCATTTACATATCTTATTTATACATATATGTTTGCATGTTGTTTTTACCATTAGATTGTAAGCTCTTTTAGAATGGGAACTTTGAGTGTGTGTGTGTGTATGTGTGTGTGTGTGTGTCTGCAGAACTTTGTGCTGTGTATCTTGTAGAGCAGGCACTTAATAAATGTTTATTAATTGACTGGAGTTTTTTTTTCAGTAACAAAAATAGTGTGGTAAATAAAAACAAAACCTTGCTATTTTATTTCAGTTTTCAAAAATAATTTACAATAGTAGTTGAAGGTAGTGAAACTTTTTATGAAGGGATTTCTGTTATTTTCACCTTTTCTTTTCTTTTTTTTTTTAAATCTCTAAGTATAGTCATTTATTTAACAAGGAAATTAACATGTAAAAAGATCTTAAGGATTGTTGGATTTGAAATACCATAACTAGTGCAGGGCCTGAGGGTGCCCACAAAAAAAAACTAAGCTTTGTTACCTCTCTAGGAGGTAACACTTCCTCTTCATACCTCAAGACAACACATTAGTAAATTATCTCAGAAACTAACATTCTCTTATCAATGTGATACCCTTCTTTTCAGGGCTTATCTTCCTTACCTAAATCTTGCCTGTAGTGAGATACAGAATGCGCTCTTTCTCAATGTGACTACAGCTACAGAGGGACTACTAGGTTCATGTTGGTCATGTTCCCCTCCACAACTATTATTGATCTAGGCAAGGAGAAAAATATTAGTTAGGACATTATAGTTTAGCCATTTTATAGAAACTATCCCTTTGAAACATGCTTCAAAAAAAAAACATTCTTTAGCACAAGAAGGTTAAAAAAAAACATATAGTTGAAGGACAGGTTCTCAGAAAATCAACTAGAGTAGCTATGGGTTAATATAAAAATTAATTTTAATATCATATGTTTAAAAAATTTATCAGAAATGATATATTGGATAGAAAATTAACATTGGCATAAAGAAGACTAAGATTCAATCTTTAGTTAAATAATTATTCTGATTCTGGACAATTTATTAGTCTTTCAGAGGCATCTCTAAGACTATCAGTTGTAGTTCTTCATTGTTGAAAGAAGTTTATTCCCTGGTTTTTCTTTACTCAGATGATGTCAAAGATGAATACATTATAGTTGTAGATGGTATAGATGTATAGATGTTAGAAATATAGATGATTTAGATGAATGTAAGCATATACATAGTTATAACTTTGGATATTCATGTTAATGTAGACATAAATAGAGATGAAAATGGAAGTAGACATGGATACTTTTTTTTTTAATTTTCAGGTTTAACAGTATTTACACACAATATATATATATATATATTTTATATCGTAGCCAAGTCTGTTTTTGTCCTTCTCCCCTACCCTAACAACATCCATTTCACAGATGAGGATACTGAGGTTCAGTCTGTTGTTAAGTGTTTTACTGAGTAGAAGAACAACATCTTGCTCTCTATTGCACCATGATGATATCTCCTTCTTTAAAGAAAAAAAAAAAGTTGAGTAGAATAAGACAAAAAAATTAAAATATAGCATCATTGTTTTACTGCTTAAATAAAAGTTGGGGGCCATTTTTTAAAAAACTGTGTCCTCTGTAGAATGGGAATGTTGAAGCATGTTGTTTTTTAGTCAGTTTGTCATGTCTGACTATTTACAGACCTCATTTTGGGTATACTTGGCAGATACTGGAATGGTTTATCATTTCTGTCTTCAAATCATTTCAAGGATAAAAAAAAAAAAAAACCAAGACAAACAGGTAAAAGTGATTTGATCCAATGTGCCACCTAGCTATCCTTATTGAAGCACAGTAATGTAAAATGCCTTACCTTGGGTTATTCTCAGACAGTAAGTGGCAGAGCAACAATATTAATATATGTTTCTGAAAGACAGATTGAGTTTTTTTTAATTTTTTTTTTTTCAGTTTGCCTGATTTCCACTGAAATTGTTGGGTACACTAAGGCTGCTTCTTAAAAAAAAAAGAGTAATAATAACTGACATTTATATTGTAATTTAAGGTATTTGTCCAAATGTTTTCATTAAAGTATTTTGTTTAAGCAATACAACAGTCCTGATATATAAATAATATGGGAACTAGTATACCTATTTTTCATGTGTCAAATTAAAGTGACTTATGCATGGAGATACAAAACATGTATTATATTGGTTTTTCCATTAGTTAAGGTAAATTTGTACTAGCATGACATTTTCTCTTGACCTATGTAACAGATGACACCTATTTGTAAGGTTCAGGCCATGTGTAGAAATCCTGGTATGAAGAATATATTACAATTTATCTTTTATTATTTAAATTTTTTTCACTATTTTCCTTTCTGATGCATTTTCCTCAATAAAAGCCTAAACCAGTGAATATGAACTTGACTAAGGAAATGGTTTCCCTGGAAACTGTTTGGAAACCTTTAGAACAGTTCCATCCTCTTCTTAAATTATCTCTTTTACAACCAGTCAATAATAATTGAATAAAACTAAGTGTTCTACATTATTAAGATACATTATAATAACTAAGCCCCTTGGGTTTAGTCCAGATACTGAAGTTGTGCATACATGCACAGAACTATTTTTGCTTTGATGGAGGCTTATTATTTCAATAATGTGGGGGACTCATGGTAGAGAAGTGCCCTGCATTGATACAGATCTACAATATGTCTGCAACTTATAGTCCTAGAGTATTTTCTAAGAAACTGAGAGGCTAAAGGACTTGCCCATAATCATACCGCCTACATGTGTCAAAGGCAGAACTTATAACAAGACATTGTCTCTATGATCAGCTTTCTATTTACTAGACAATCTGAAACTTGTTTACCTCATTTTAGAAAGAATACCAGATTTAAAGTCTGGAGGTAGATTCAAATCTAGGATCAATTTTTATATCATTATGTGTATTTATATACTATTTAGAATAACTTGACTGAGATGAAATTATCTAATCTCTCTTGTTCCTTGGAGATACTTTACAATTCCAAATCTATAATTCTATTATTTGAAAAGCATTGTAAATTATTTCTAGTTTCAAAGTCAGAATCAAAGGGATGTGTGTGTGTGTATGTGTGTGTGTGTGTGTGTGTGTTTTTCAATATAAAAATAGATAATTTGTCTTGCTTTGGATTTGAAAATGTTCAGCTTACATTTTTCACAGACTTCACAAAATAAGTCAAAATTAATCAGAAAGAAAGTAAGTCAAAATAAGTCAATACAGATTATAGATCTGTAAACCATTATGACATTTGAGTTAACATAAGACATAAGCTAATGTAAGAGAGTAGCAAGTTCCTTAAACAGAGTCTTAGTTGCAGTTTGATTGTATGCAATCAATTATTAGCTCCCCAAGAACTGTCTTCCTGTAAAATCTTGACTGAAGATAAAAGTCTCCTTTAGTAAAATTCGGACAATCTATCCACATACTCTTTTGAAATTCAAACACAGTCCTTTTTACTGATAGGTATTAATGAGTGTAGCAAGTTAAGGAGATTTCAGTTTAACACCCACAGATGTTTTACTTTGACAAAAAAAAAGTGTAAACATGGCCTTAATTAATTAATTTGCCCTAATTAATAGCTGTTTCCTACTGAAGGTCACAGTCCCATAAGATAACAGCTTTATATTTCATCAAGAGCAGATTTTGTCTGTGTAGTTAAAATTAGGCAATAGTGGGATAGGGATGGGGGGAGGAGGAAGCCAATTTAAAAATTACCAGACTAGGTAGATGTTTGAAGCTTTTTACCCAAATTATTTGGGTAGTCATTTGGCATATTTGGCAGTCATTTGGAAACCAGATATACCATTTCCTATGGCTATATGATGGCTTTAGAGTATCATACATTTACAGGTAGAAGAGACCTTAAAGTCCAATCTCTATATTTTAAAGATGGTAAAACTGAGAACTACAGAAATGAATTGTCTTATATAAAGGTACAATGGGTAAGTGACAGAGATGGGATCTGAATCAAGGTTTTCTAATTTCTAATTGCAATATAATAATCAATCATATATACAACTATAGAATAGGTAGGAAAACATTATACTTAAAAGAACCGTGTGAGGATAAAAAGCTTTCCAAGGATTGTTTCTACCTAAGCTTTATTTAATAAATGTAATTTGATATTTATATGTCATCAATTATGTTCAGCACTCTGCTAAGTATTGAAGTGGGGAGGAAAGGAGTCCTCTGTCCTCAAGGAAATTACAATGAACAGAATTTGAAAATAAAACAAAAAAAGATGAAAATAATAAAAAAAATTTAAATAATGATTTGAAAATTGTAAGCCACTTTTCATTTATCTTTTGATCACATAGCAATCCTATATGATAAGAACTGCTGTTATTCCCATTTTATGGATGAGAAAACTGAGGCTCAAAGAGGTTTAACAGTGAGACAAATAGTAAGTTCAGGGATCAACATTGCAATTCACCTGGAATTGTTCAAATACATTTTGGTGCTTGAACAGAGTACAGACATAGCTAAATCTCCTAATGGGAAAGGCATCATATAGTTTCACAGGTAGACATTTGTTACTTTAGCCTTTACGTTAGGAGCTTGCTGTTGCCATTACAATCACGGGTGCCTTCTAATATGAAACATTTGTTTTACTTATGGAGGCAGGAAGCCATTGTATATGTGTAGGATGTGGTAGGGGAAGGGGGAAGAAATAGACAATGAGAGAATAAAAGTAGAGAGCCAATGAATAAGTAATTTCCTCAGTCTAACTCTACACGATGTCATTTATAATTCCCAGTTCTTATACTAATACACAATTATAATCACAACATACACATTCAATTTGTATTAGTAATACTAGTGTATTACAATATACTATGTATACATGTAATACACTAGTACTATGTTAGTATTACTAAGCCTTGTCTCTGGTACCAAGTTTCACAATGCCTCTGTTGTACCCTAGTGGATTGAATCTGCATTAGCTGCTGAGATGCTCTTTGATAGCAGTCAGATCCATAAAATACTTTAAAGAAAATTAATGAAAACACTTTCAAGGAGTAGATTGTTTCTTCCGAATGTACCTAGTTTATTTTACAATGGTAAAATTGCATAGGCTTAGAGAGCTTTCTGATTGATTCATGAATATTCTAAAGAGGTAAATTAATCTGTATGAACTGCACAGCTCTAGTGAAACTGCTCTTTAACATTCTGAAGGGTGGAATTCATCTTCTTACAGCACAAAAGAACTTCCTATAATAAATACTTTTTTTTACAACAGCAATAAGGCAGCTCAGTGGGGTGTGGTTTTCATGAAATAATCACACTTCTGAGGGATTAGACATCCTGCTTTTGCTGTATAACTCCCTGAGTATATGATTACATGTTGATATCCATATCCCCCACTCACTTTTATTGCTTAATTATTCAGTGAGCCCTTCCTGAGGTATCTGCTTATTTGGATCTTATATAATAGTAGGCTGGGAGATCTATAATAAGGCACTAATTCTTCACAGCTAGCTCACAGTATTTTTTAGGTATTATTTAAGTAGAAATGATTGCAACATTGTACCATAACTTGGATAGCTGGGTCGAGATAAAGCTATGATTTAACAATGTGGGTCCTAAGCAGGTTGAAATTGCCCTAATAATTATGCAAGTTATACCATTATTAACCCACACTGCTTTATTAGTCAAATATTCATTAACAATTTAGGCATAAATTTGAAAACTATACTGTTATACTGTAAAATGAACCCAGTATATATGCTAGTCTAAAATATATATTCTTTCAACTCCTCCCAAGTTATTTAAAAGAGAAAACATGAACCTGAATTTACATTCTACTCCAGCTTACAAATCAGTATAACTTCCATTAATTATTTAAACTGTCTATTATTGTTAATGTTTTGAAACTAGATATTTAAGTGCTTTCTTCCCCCCCGCCCTTGTCATTGATGATTGTATTTCTACACATATTTCATCTGTTCTAGTGTTTAGACAGGATATTAAGGAAATATATGGCAGAGACCCA
Source organism: Antechinus flavipes (assembly GCF_016432865.1). Lineage (NCBI taxonomy): Eukaryota > Metazoa > Chordata > Mammalia > Dasyuromorphia > Dasyuridae > Antechinus > Antechinus flavipes. The sequence continues at coordinate 105,964,426 of NC_067398.1, forward strand.
TAAATGTCAGTTACAAGAAGTAGTTTGATTTATTGAACTCTTTTCTACTACTGTGCCAAAATATTAAGATGGGTATGAGCTTTATATGCACAATTCTACATTTTTGACATTATGAAATAAATTTTTAAAAGTTTCTTTGAGTGCTGCATAATTGAAAATTTCATTATGAATAACATCACATATTGCATGTTATAGTAAATGCATGCCTAGTTTTAAGTCCTGTTTTTTTTATCAAAGAAATGTCATTTTTAGCCAGAAACTATTTGTGAGGCCAACAATATAGGTAATAGTTCATTATCACTGTTTATTTCTTTTAGTTATGTCTGTCTTTTTGTGGCCTCATTTGGGGTTTTCTTGACAAAGATACTGAAGTGGTTTGCCATTTCCTTCAGATGACGAAACTGAAGAGAACAGGGATAAGTGACTTGCCCAGGGTCACACAGCTAGAAAGTATTTGAGGCTGAATTTGAACTCAGGTCTTTCTGACACCAGGCCTGGCACTTTATCTACTGTGCCACCTATTATGGTTTGTGTTTAGCTATATTTTAAAAACTGATTTTAGCCTCCAAAATGTTTCACAAACTTTTCTAGGCAGCTTTATTTATCTAAGATAGGCTATATTTATACAGCGTCACACTAACTGCTAAAAAATGAAAAATACAATCTATCCATTGGTTACTTTATTCAAAATTTTTCCCAAAAGATTTTATTCAAGTTTTTGACTTAGGTGATTACTTATTTGTAGCTCTATCTTTCTGCCATGGATCAGTGAATAGATAAATAAGACTAAAATCAATAGGAAGGATAAGAAAATGTTTTGTATGTGTGTGTCTGTGTGTGTGTGTGTGTGTGTGTTCTTGTTTTTTTTTTTTTTCCCATATGCAACAAAATGGGACCTTAGATCATAGTGGATGGGAAAAGAATGGGATTTGGAATCTGAGGAAATGGGTTTGAATCCTGGGACTATGGTTTGAAAATCTGTGTGACTGTGAACAAATCTCTTCTCATCTGCAAAGTACAGGAGTTGGACTTCATTGGACTTCATCTTGCTTGGGTAGTCAGTCCTAAATCTTTGATACTCTATGTATTGAAATTTCCAGTATTATAAGAATATATATTTTAAGCTGAAAGAGAACTTTGAGGTCATTAAATTGCCTCATTTTACAGTTGAATGTTCTCAAAGTGGAATATGTGTAAAATAAAATTATTGAGATTAAGGGTCATGTGTTGAGTACAGATTAAGTATGTGCTCAGATCTTTTAAAACATCATCATCTGATTACATTCACCCACTTTTTCCAAAATATGCCTTCATTTTCCCCAAAATATCATTGCTGTTAAGCATTATCAAAGAATTCATCACATTTTCTAGCAACTATATCACCCCTTGTATTAAATTAAATATTTTAATGAAGCTTCTTTTCAATCAAAAATACATGAATTCCAACCAGTTTATTAGATTAACCCAATTGAAAGAAGAATTATAGTTACTATTCTATCATCACCCTGACAATCTGTAGGGATAAGAGATGATCTGGCAGCCATTTTTTCTTGAAAGCCAAGTGAATTATGAGGATACCCCCAGTCATTTAGCTCCTATTATTATTACCACTACCATTCTGGATCTGTTTTTCAATTTCAAAACCTGAAGTTAAAAAGAAATCATTTCTTTCCAGGAAATGTTTGAGGAGTTTTGTATTAAGGTGCTGGTAAAATAATGATTTCATCACATTAACTTTTTTTTGCTTTGAATACTTTGATAACATCATTTTAATTAATTGCTCTCCTATGTATTTTATATATTTAAAAATAATATTTATATATTATATATATATATGTATATATATATATAATGTATATTCTGAGAAGTGAGCCATAGGTTTAACCATACTGTAAAAGGGTTTATCACAAGCACATACACAAAAGGTAATAACTTTGTCATAGAGTGTTGTAGAAAATAATATCAGTATAAAGAAGAAGAAGAAATTGTAATAGTAAATAGTAGTAGTAGTTGTAGTAGTAGTAGTAGTAGTAGTAGCAGCAGCAGCAGCAGCAGTATAGTTTAATTTATCCTAAGGGGTAAAATATAACTGACAATATTTTACACTCTTTTCAAATACAGGTGTGCTCCTGCTTAAGAAAACTGTGAACTTAGAAAACAGATAAATGAACAGGTAATTATTTTTCTTTATTCTTATGCGATTTTACAATTAGATTCTAAGATGAATTTTATATAGCCTATTTTAAATGTGTATTTTAAAATGTATTATAGGTTTGTGCTCATAAACATTTGTGTATCTACAAGGGGTTGGCTAAATGTAAATGGATTAATGATGACATGAATAGATCTGGGGAATCTGGCCCACTTTTATGGAAAGAAGACTTAAATATTATGTCTCAGCTGACAATAAGCTAGCTACGGTTAACTTGGTTAAGTGAAAGGGATAGAAAGAGATGGACAAATACCAGAAGTACCAAAAGGCTGGGCATTCTTCCTTTCATATTTAAAAGGGGTATTGAACTGGAACTAGATCTTTCTACTTCTTCAAATGTCTCTGATTTGGGACTACAATATGTGGGGTGCAAAAAAAAAGCTACTTCCCTGGTGAAGAAAGTTAAATATAGCTAACATTTGCTCATTCAGCTTATCCCATCAAACACTTGTACAGAATATACAGAAGACTATCACAAAGAGAAAGTAGCCAAGTAGACTAATTTATGAAAATAAAGTAAATCATATTTTTGAAGCTTATATTCTACAGTTTAGAATATTTTAAATAATTTTCATGTTTGAATGAGCTCTTTAGCTAGGAAGATGAGATCTCAGCTTAGCTTCTATCAAGATAGAAGAACAATTCTCACCTAAGGGAAAGTCTCTGGAATCCCTAAGGAAGCAAATTTGAAATCAGGGATATGTTGAAAAGGCACTTTCCTCTCTGGGGCTGCAACTTACAAAATATTTTCCTCCTGACTTTCTGGAATATACTCTATCTGTGTTTTTTTCTTTGAACTCCACCTCTGCTCTTTACACACAGTGTTATCTCAGTATTCTTTTCATGCATTAGGAGTTACATTTATTATTATTTTTATTGAAACTGAGTAGTCTCTGGAAACCTATTAATTTTATAAAGTAAAAGTTTCATGGATTTCATATATAAATATGAGTGTATACATATACTCAATGAGGTGCTGGGAAGCAAAAACCTTCCCCAACAGTCTAATTTTTTTTTTTTTTAAATTGAGACACATGTCCAATTTGAACATAAAAATTTAGGGCTAAAGTCAGCAGTCTACCTGCTTTTGTCAATTCTTGTAAAGTTATTTGCAGAACACTTCTGTTCCTGAGTATCAAAAGTTTGGATTGTGATTCTTAACAATCCATTCTACACATCATGTATCTCATGCTCAACATTATGATATTACAAAAAAAGACCCATTGTTCTCTGCGATAAAGCTTTTTTTCCCCCTATTTTATAATAGGAATCTTTTGCCTAGTTGGCTATAAAGAGGGTTCTTTTATAGCTTAAATTCTTGACAAGGATTTAAAATGCTTTTAGATGCCTTTGCCTAAATGTAAATTGAACAGATGCTTTAAACATTTAAGGAATAATTAGATTTAGTACAAATGTATAAGTCACTCTTTTTAGTATTCATTTCTTGGCTATCTCAAGTCCTTTAATTTAATAAACATCAAAAGATGCATTGTCATTAAGGACTAAATTGCCTGTGAAATTTGATATTTTCTTAAGAAATGAGCAAAGCTGTCTCAGAAACATAATCCCATTCTTTTTAACCAAACAAAATACTTTGGAAAATTCATTTCTAAAATCAAAAATCATCAATAGAGTGCCAATCTCTTCAGTCTGTAGAATGCATTTGTAAATTTCTAGAGATTTTGAAAGTATTTTGTCACCTAAAAGCTTGAAGACCATACTTATAAAAATCTCAAAGAATTTTTTAATGTCTTAATCAAAAATATTTATTTTTAAGTATATTTGTCAACAAAACCAAAGTATATAATGCATTTAAAATATTTATATCTGACAAGTTTTTTTTTATGTATTAAAAGCATTTAAATTTAAGAACTGCATTTTTACCCAATGTATATACTTTTAAAAAGGCATTAATGAATTTTTTCATTTCTCTTAATATTTTTACTGCTTAACATGTGATCTATGCAAACAACTAAAAGGTATAATTACTTTCTTTGCTTCAAGGGAAGCCAAAAAAAACCTCAAAAAGAAAGTACATTGCACTCAATAGAGAGAGTGAATGCTTGATGTAACCTAACCTCTTGTGCCTTATATATAACTTGAGCTATAATTGGCTGACGTTTACAATAGTAGTGAATGCAGTCATTTGCCTATGTTCTCTATTCAGAAGAATAGTACTAATAACAACATCAAAGGAAAAAAATTGTTTAGGAATATAATCTTAGAGAACAGTGCATGCCTTCTTTGCCATGTTCTATGTTGTAAGTAGCCAGAGAACTCAGCTTTATAATAGTTCATCTGACTTAGAAATCTTGAATATGGCAGGGGGAAAATCATTGATAGTCATTTCATATCAAAAAATTACCAAAAACATTGGTGTTGAGTAGCATTGCTTTCTACTTAGAGTTAAAAAAAATGATAAAATCATATTTTTAAGTAAGAAAAATAGTATAGGACCACATGAGTTATTGAGAAATTTGTAATTGATGGAAACTAACCTCCAAATTTAAAACAATTATATATATTCAAAGAGCCTCCTAATACTGCCTCATGGCTTTATTGAATGGTATAAACAATACCACAAAAAGAAATCTGTTATAACCATTAGTGTTTTCTTTGTAATGAAGAGAATGAGGATATAATTATACATATACCTACAACTGATATAGAACTGGTCAACATATATTCATGCACTTAATGTACTTGTCAGATCAACAAGAAGTGAAGTAAGTGAAAAAGCAAGTTGCACTTAGTTGGGCCTTTTAAGGATTTTTTTTTAATGGCCAAATGGAGATGAAGATTTCAGAGTTGATGTATATATATTTTTTGTAAGTAGGAGGAAAATTCCATTAGCAGAATCTTCTTTTAAAGTAGTTTGTTACCATTTTATCCTTTATTTAAAATTATAATGACTGCCTCATTTTTTTTTAAATAGAAGAATCGATTTGACTAAATTAAAGAATTTTCCTTAAAAAAAATCCAATGACATGTAAGTAGTCATATTAGTGATGGCACTTGGATCATCTGATGCAATCATAATTCCATTAGTGTGGGTTTCCCTTGCAATGAAGATGATAACTCTTTAATACTTCCTCTTAGAGTTTTCAGGCAAGAAATTTTGTTATATATATGTATACACATATGTATGCATGTATGGATACATGTATATATGTGTGTGTGTACATCTGAACTGAGCTGAGGGGACACTATAGGTTTATGTAACCTAAGATAAATCAAACTGAGGATACCCTCCATTCTTATCATTAATTAATACTTACTATACATTATATTACTCCTAAAAAATCAATATAATAAACAAATGAATTCAATACAAGAGCATTTCACCAAATACTGGAGATCAATTGTTGTATGTTAGAAAGTGGAAATGGTAAAATTTGAATTTGGGTTGTACACTTACATAATAAGTTGCAGCAAATTGCTAAAAACCTTTGAAGTTTCATTTTCTTCACCTATAAAATGAGGTCATTAGATCATTCATTAATCTCTAAAACCCTTTCCAGTTATAAATCTATAATTCTATATATAATTTTTCTAGTAAATATCGATTGCTTTATTAATTCAATTCAACAAGAATTTACAAGGGCAGCTACATGATGCAGTGGATAGAAATTGAAATCAAAAGAATCCAAGTTTAAAGCCAGCCTCAGACACTTAACACTGTCCATGAGCAAGTTACATTTGCCTCTCCAAAATATGTATGTGTGTGTGTGTGTGTGTGTGTGTGTGTTTGTGTGTGAAAATGCAGCAGAGTATTGAGAATTAGAGGATGAATTTAAAACTGAAAAGAAATTTAGAAATTGTCTAGTTCTGAAGCTGAAAAGGAACTCAGAAATTTTCTAGTTCTTTCAATTAATTGGTCAAAGTATTGAGAATGAGAGAGAGTAAGTGACTTGAGTAAGATCACATAGGTAAGTAAGAATCAAAGGGAGAATTTGAATACCTCTTCACTGAATCCAGTGGGGCAACTAGGTGGCACAGTGACTAGAGTGCTGAGCCTGAAAACAGGAAGACTTAGTCTCCTGAGATCAAATTGTTGTTATTTGTCCTTCACTCTCAAAGGGACCATGATATAGGGAGATTTTGCCATTATAAGCAAGTGAATTGGTTTTAAGTGAGGGAGGCTTATGCAAGGTTACTTGTTTCATTTACCCCTCCAGAGCCATCTGAGTTCAGTGGCAAGATGGGTCAAGATGCCTGGAGATGGTCCTGGATGAAATGGGACACCTTGGTCTTTTTAAACTAAATTCTTCAACAAATCTCAGTTTGACTGAGGTCACATCCATTCAGTAATTAAAGCTAAGTAGCAATTTAGGCAAAGAATGGCAGCTTTCAACTAGTCTAACCACCCCCCCCCCAAAAAAAAAACTAAATAAATAAGTGAATGAATGAATCTGAGGTGTGGGGGGATATCCTCAGGGTTTCTGGCCAAAGCAGAAATTATGGCTATTTACATTCAATCTCAGTCTGTAAGACCCAAATAATGACCAAATGGCAGTTGGCCTAGAACCTATTAGTGGTCAATTAGAATCCAGATTGATTTTTGTTTAAGGCATGGTCTTTAAAAAAGAAGAGAGATCAAATATGGCCTCAGACATTTATTAACTTTGTGAATATGGACAAGTTACTTAACCCTATTTCTTTCAGTTCCTCAGTTCCCTGCTGGACAGGGAAATGTCAACCACCTCCAGTATCTATGCCAAGAAAATCTCAAATTAAGTCATGAAGAGTGAAATATGAATGAAAAACAACTGAACACAACCATTGAATCCAGAGGAAATTCACTTCCTATACTACCATGATAAGATGTGGGGTAGGACAGATGAGGGTATCTCATGATGACATCTCTTTTCTTAGTAAAGTCAGAAGTGTGAATATTTGCTGAAAATAATAAGATAAGGAATGGCATTGGGAGGCTGAGGAGAGAAGAAAGTTTTGGAACATTCACTTGAGATACTAGAATAAATAATCAATCAAGAAGAAAAAAAGTTTGCTAGTTAGCAGCAAAGATATCATTAAAATTAGAAAACTTAGATTTATAGCAGATTTAGTTCAAATCTTACCTCTTCCATAAGCCCTTTCATAAGTCCATCTCCCAGTGTCTTACCTTCTCCAAATGTGTAGTTTTTATTTTATATATGTTTTGTGTATATTTATTTATGTCCATGTTGTCTCCTAAGATAGAATATAGGTAACATGCAGGCAGGGACTATTTGCTCCCTCTTTTTGTGTTCCCAACATCCAGGACACTGCATAGAATTACATAGGCTTGATAATTGAATAATTAATTGGACCAGTTATCACCATGATACCATAACATCTCAGTAGCATTCCCAAGGTCTGTAGTACAAGTAAAAAGTAGATGGTGGAATGATTCAGGTTTGAGTGTGACTGTGGAAAACAAGAGTGAAAGGGAGTTAAGAATCAAGAATGATGTATAGTTGAGTTGGTTAATTGTGGAGTCAATAACAACAAAGGAAAAAGGTGAGTCCATAGCAATAGGGAATGCTTAGAAAACTTGTAGGGTAGGATGGTAGAAAGAGTGAAAAGAAATTGCAGTGAGACTAAAGGATAGCTTTATTGGGGGGGGGGGGAGGAAGAGAAGAGAAAGAAAAAGAAAAGATATTGATTATGGGGGGGAAATTAAATTTAAATAACATGGAGATATCACGATTTTGTGTGGTGATAATATGAAGTACATTAAAAGTTAATGTGGATGAGCCTCAATTGCATATCTTTAAAACCTGGGGAATGAACGAGATAGCATTTAACTCTAAATGGATGACTCTGTATTTCTATAATTCCTACATTGACTCAAATACCACCTTCATTTCAACTAGGCTTATTTTGCCTCTTTTCTCAGATCATGGTATCACAGAAAAATATGGAGGTGTCCTTAAGAATCATCTATAATCATAGACTCTTGAATTACAAAAAAACTTTAGAGAAAATATAACACAATTTCCTAATTTTATACATGAAGACACTGAAACCTAGGGCTTCTCCTAGGACTAATGTAATATTCTCAAGGTCAAGGTCATAGGTTAGAAGGATCAGAGCTAGGATTCATCCCTTCATCTTCTTTCTCTAAAGAATTTCTACACTACTATACTGTAGTGGTTTATTTGTTTTTTATATGAAAATGATTTTTCCAAAGTCATATAGCTTGTTAGTGGCTGAGTTTGGGTCAGAAATCAGAGCCTCTTATTCTTAGCCAAGTTTTCTCTCTATTAAAACATGCTATCACCTATGAGTATGGAAGTGTTGTTAATATTCCATAAACACTTTAAAATTTCATAAGAAAAATTGTGAGGTTTCTTTTTCTTCTCATGTTTAGAATAAAATTTGAATATAGCAAATGATTATAGAAGAGTTCTTTTAGAGTTTTCTTCCTTGTGACAGACATGGCCTTTTGTTGTTGTATTCTCTCATATTAAATGATTCTAATTAGATCTGCCCTCCATTTCAAACGTCCATTCATCATTTTGTTTTGGGTGTTGTTTACATTTATTTTTTTTTTATTCTTTCATTTATGTTTGTTTATTTTGCATCATTCATATATATATATATATTTACAAATATATCCCTCTGATTTTCCTCTTCAGTGCCATTATTTTAACAACAACAAAAAAAAAATTAAAAGAAAAGTTAAAAAAAATCTAACCAACTCACCAACTTAATCCAACTGTACCCTCAAAGTTCTTCCCCCACACTGCCCCACTCCTCTCCTCTCTTTTCTCCTCTCTTCTTCTGAACTCTCCTCTACCAGCTATGCTAGTGGTAAAAACTCTTTATGAACTGCTTTAAAAGTTACCAAGAGAAAGCTATTCCACTGTGAAGTCTTCTTGGTTAGTGTACTAGAACAAATTCAGCCCGTTTAATCGTGTGGCATCAGGCAGCCCTGAAAATGCAATTTGTTGTAAAATTTGTTTTTGCACTACTATTAGAAGCCAAGTGTTCAGCTCTTTTGCTGCTCTCCACTGGACCTTATCAGAAAACATGCTAGCTAGAGGGCATCAGCAGCCCTGATCACTCAGAAGGAAACAGGACAGCTGTGTTCCTGACAGCTGGAGAAGGCATGATGTCCATCAACAAATATCTGGGATACCTAACACTTCTCCTCTGCAAGCAGGGGGAGGGCAAACCTGTTGGATTGGAAATAGGAATGATTCTTTTGTGACATTCAGGAAAGAACAGTTCCTTTGGGGGGGATAAAGTATGGATTTCTTTTGTATTTTATATATTATTCAGACATCATTTATCATTCCTGTAACAGCTCCAGGTAAGAGTTAAAAGATGAAGAAGATGCTCCAGGAAAAGAGACTAGATATTTAAAAAGAAAATCTTGCACTTAACAGAACTAGAAAAAAAAAGCAATATGCTTTTTTTAACCTTGGGAAAAGTAAAAATTAGACAGTCATTTTTCTTGCAGTTATATTCAATGACCTTTTGAAGGATCAGAATATACTGTATGTTGATGATGTGAAGCAGTTTTACAGGTTCCCCACATTTCACTCTCTCCATTTCCATTTATTTATTTCACAGACTTTAGAGAAAGTTAGTTTGATATTTCATTAGGCTTTTGGTGAGTATTAGTTCAAATGGCTTCAAAGACAACTCCTTTAGCAAATTTGAATATAGAAAAACCAAGAAATACACATGTTTAACACTATTTATATTGAACATAAACTGAGTTTTTAGCATCCCTGAGGCTCTGACCAATGGTATTATTTAGTGAAAGCAGAACACGACATCAAAACTGCCAGGGGAGGGGGGGAATTGCAGTTAAATCTCTTTCCTAAAAAACAAAACACAAAAACAAAAACAAACAAACAAAGAAAAAACCTTTGAAGTGTTCATGTTCATGGATTTATTTGATAAAGGGGTCTTTCAAGATTGGGAGAATCTTTATTTATTTTAATGTCTCTTTGTCTTTTATATCAATATATACCTTCTCATCAATAAACTTGGGATACCCAGACTCACTAGCCTTCATCTCCCACCTGTACTCTTCTTGATTAATGATGGTTTAATCACTTATTCCTCTCAGATAAAGAGTGCAGAAAAACAAATGTAAAGTTAATCCTCTGAAATAGGATCTAAAACTGAAACCATACTGTACCATACAATAGTCAATTGAGCTTACTTGCTTTTTTTTTTTTTTTGAAATCCTCAATGAATAGCATAGTTCTGACACATTGCCTTGGTTTAACTGCATAAATGCTTACTAAATGCTTGTTGACTGACTGAAGAAGCATACTGAGAGGTAGCTGCTCCAATGTATGTAAAGTACTTTGAAATCACTGCTATGATATAAATATGAACTTTTAAAAACTATCCTCAAAACATAGGAAAGTGGGAAAATTGGTGTATTTTCTTAGGCACTTCTGCCCCACCCCCTATCTTACTAGTTTGATTTAATTGGAAGTCCTTTAAACAGTCCTTTACTCCTTGCTTAAATTTACTGGACTGATTTGCTGGTTATGCTTTAACTTTGAAATCCCTTATTCTTTTGGAATTACCCTGGCAGACTCAGTTTTGGGGATTTTTTTTAAAGAAACAACCAGAAATTGAACATCTGTTCTGGGATTGGCAGTCTCTCTGATCTGTTTCTCCACTCCTGTTATCCTAGGTCCTTATTTAGTATTTCAGCATATTTAAAAGGACCTTGACTTTGGTATCAGGCCTCTAAAAGTTTGGGGTTTACCTGCCTTGCTTTAACTACATAATCTGCTCAGAAATCTGATCCTTTCTGTAGCCCTGTCTGTTCCTCTGGGCAGGGACCCAAGCCTCACCCTTCTCCCCTGGAGTGAGTTGCCCCTCTGAATGGGCCACATGATTGTCTTGAGCCCTGCTGCTCTGTAAGCAGAGGCTAAATCATGCACAAATGACCACAGACCTAACTCATAGTGAACTGTCCATATGCTCCCCAACTACAGATGATCTGATATAATTGCAATAGGGAACTTTGTATGTTGCTGATTAACTCTGGGGTTATCAGGGAGAGACTTGTCCTTGTCATAAGTCCTTGCATTGTTTATTTACTTTACATAAGGTTGATCAAAATTATGGTGCTAAGATCTTCTAGAGGAAGGTAATTTAATGATTTGAACAGTTAGAAGAGAGAGTGTGGAATGTTGTGCCACAGTTCCCTTTTAATGTCCTGACCCAGTTTCCTTAATTGTCCTATTTAGTTACTCTGCCTCAGATTATAACCATTCCCTCTTAATGTTTGATAGGATAAAGGTCTTTTTCCATTTTAGTCATCATTAGAATATCAGGAGCCTCTTCAGTACCTCCCATTATGTCTTTCTAGGTGCCTCCCCGCATTAGGTCATCCCCATCTAGGTACCTTCCCCATTATGTCATTGTTCTTGTTACCCTATAAAAAAATTTGTATCTGACATTCACTGATGAATTCGAGATGATATTCTCTTTTAGCCCTGGGACCAGACATGGATCCATTTGGTCCCAGTAAATCTCTCCATTAAATAAACTATTAAATGGTTCTCTAATCTCTGTCTTATTTAGTTTCTTCAGCATTACACCATCACATGCATGTAACACAATTTGTTTGATTTCTCAATCAATAGGCATCTACTTTGTCCCAAATTCTTTGCTATCATAAAAAGTGTACTATAAACATTTTGGTGTGTGTGGGGACTTTTATTCTTTCTTTTTAACCTTCTTAGAGGGATAATCCCAGGAAGAGAATTCCTGGGTCAAAGGATTTGGATATTTTAGTCATTTTATTTGTTTAATTTCAAATTTATTTCCAAAATGGTTACAGTAGTTCACAAGAAAATGTAAGCTCCCTGAGGGGAAAGAAAAAGCTATCTTCAAAAGATTGTCTGGAATAGTAAAAGTTTGAAAGAAAAAACTAGAATTCAAACTGATTTTAGAACATTAGGAAGTGGTATTTTCAAAAAAAAATTATTAAATATAGTGACAAATGAAATAGTACATCTAGGGACAAACTTATTAGAATTGATAATAATGCCAGTTTTAAGGTTAGAATTCACAGTGGCCTACAGATAGGATATAACAGAGCAAGAAATGCTCAATACTAGTATGTAATATTCATGTAAGCAAAAGCAAAAAAATAAAACATGTTTTTTCCTCTTCAGTCAGTATAAAAGAACTTTACACTGATTTGTTCTCTACTTTTAAGAGATGAAGGAAAATCAGATATACAAAAAAGTAAATATATATATATATATATAAAAAGTTGGAAAATAGCACCTATAAGGAACAGCAAAGGTTTTTTTTTTTTTTTTGCTTATTTGTTTTGTTTTGTTTTTTGTTTTTTTTTTTTAGTCCAGAGAAGCAAATATAATTAAAAAACTGCAACAATCATAAACCAAGAATAAATGTGACTAATGATCACACATTAGTGTGTGGCACAAAGAGTTACATTAAAGAGTGAAATAAAAGAGGCTACAATGTTAGAATCAGGAGAACCACAGAAGGTAAATATTCCAAATAGAGCAGGGCAGGTACAAACAACATATTAACTAGACTAAAATAATTGAACAACTAGATTTCTGAGGTATCTAGGTGGTGTGGTGGATAAAACATAGACTTAGAATCAAGAGGACCTGAGTTCAAATCTAGGCTCAGACACTTGAATATCTGTGTGACCTGCCTGTACAAATCATTTAACTCCTGTTTCCTTGCCAGAAAACAAATAACAGCAACAAAAATGAAAATAAATAAATAAAACACATTTCAGTGGCTATAAATAATATTTAAATATGTGCATGCTGCTCCCCAGCATATCAGTCTTCAGAGTATTTCCTCAACACTGTCTTTAGGATATTGAACAAACTTTTCAGTTGAGCTTAAATTTAAAGACTTTCACTATATTTTGAAGCTTATTTCACATAATTTTTCTTTATGAACCCAGATCTTTCATCCATGCTGACACACTTGCTATTCCTCAAATTTGGAACTCTCTTAATAGTATGACTTTACATAATTTGTCCAATACACTTTAAGGTATTCCCTCCTTGCTTCTACCTCTTAGAATTCATAATTTCCTTTGAGGTTCAGCTGATGCCTCCTTTCTGAATCCCTTATTAGGACTTTATTTTCTCTCAAAGCATCTTGTATGCTTTCCTATGTACATGTTGGATTTTCCCAGTGGGATTTAAGCACCAAAAGCTCAAGGATTGTGCTTTCTTTTCATGTCTCCAGCACCAAACATATTGCCTTACAAGGAATAAAGAGACATAGAGAAGGGGAAAGATGGACAAACTGAGAGGCAGAAACAGAGACAGAAAAAGAGAGAGAGATTGAAGAACAGAGAAAAAAGAGAGAGAAAGAACAAGAATTTTTAAATATAGAGAAGACCTGGCTAGAGAAACTATGGGCTCATTGTAGGTTTCATTCTTGTTAGATTCTTGGATGAAAAGAAAGTAACTGAGAACCTAAATGAAATATTTGCAATATCTTTATTCAAACATTATCTTTGGAATCAGGCAAATGAAAGGTATCAGGTGAAATATATATATTTATATCTATATCTATATAAATATAGATATGATCTATCTAGCTATCTCTCTCTATATATAATTAGTTTAGTTTCTAATTATAAGGAGTTGAGGTAGGGCTATCTGGTAGAGAGTTAAGATCTATGTAAATGAAAGATGTGCTAGTATCAACTTGATACTGTGGACATCTTTGATAAATTTTAGGGTCAAGAGGGACAGAAGAGAAGGAAAAGAATATTTCTTTTTTTTTATTAAAGCTTTTTATTTACAAAGCATATGCATAGGTCATTTTTCCAACACTGAACCTTGCATAACCTTGTTCCCAATTTTCCCCTCTTCCCCACCCTTTCCCCTAGCTGTCAGGTAGTCCAACACATGTTATATATGTTGAAATACATGTTAGATCCAATATATGTATACATATTTATACAGTTATCTTGTTACACAAGAAAAATCAGATCAAGAAGAAAGAAAAAGAAAAACTAAGGAAAAAAATGCAAGCAATAACAACAGAGACAATGAGAATGCTTTGTTGTGTTCCACACTCTGTTCCCACAGTCCTCTCTCTGGGTGTATATGGCTCTTTTTGTCACTGCACAAATAGAACTGGTTTGAATTATCTCAATGTTGAAGAGAGCCACGTCCATCAGAATTGACCATCATATAGTCTTGTTGTTGCCATGTATAATTATCTCCTGGTTCTTCACATTTCACTGATACGCACATTTCGCTTAGTATCAGTTCATGTAGGCCTCACCAAACCTCTATAAAATCATCCTGCTGGTCGTTTCTTATAGAAAATAGTATTCCATAGCATTCATATACCATAACTTACTCAGCCATTCTCCAATTGATGGGCATCCACTCAGTTTCTAGTTCCTTGCCACTGCAAAGAGGGTTGCCACAAACATTTTCGCACATGAGTCCCTTTCCCTCCTTTAAGACCTCTTTGGGATATAATCCCAGTAGAAACACTGCTGTATCAAAGGATATGCACAGTTTAATAACTTTTTGAGCATAGTTCCAAACTGCTCTCCAGAATGGTTGGATCCGTTCATAGGTCCATCAACAATGTATCAGTGTCTTAGTTTTCCCATATCCCCTCCAACATCGGTCATTATCGTTTCCTGTCACCCTTGCCAATCTGACAGGTGTGTAGTGAAAACTCAGAGTTGTCTTAATTTGCATTTCTCTGATCAATAGTGATTTGGAGCACCTTTTCATGTAGCTACAAATAGTTTCAAATTCTTCATTTGAAAATTATCTGTTTATATCCTTTAACCATTTATGAATTGGAGAATGGCTTAAACTATTATGAATTTGAGTCAATTCTCTATATATTTTAGAAATGAGGTTGAATATAAAAATGTGTTCCCAATTTATTGCTTCCCTTCTAATCTTGTTCTGCATTAGTTTTGCTTTTACAAAAACTTTTTAACTTAATATAATCAAAATTATCTATTTTAAGATCAATAATGGTCTTTACTTCTTCTTTGATCACAAAGTCCTTACTCCTCCACAAATCGGAGAGGTAAACTATACTATGTTCTTCTAATTTGTTTGTGGTATAATTCTTTATTTCTAGATCATGAACCCATTTCAACCTTATCTTGTTATACAGTGTGAAGTGTGTGTCTGTTTACTTTCTGCCACACTAGTTTCCAATTTTCCTAGCAGTTTTTGTCAAACAGTGAATTCTTATCCCAAAAGCTGGAGTCTTTGAGTTTGTAAAATACTAGTTATAACCATGGGCTTTTTTGTTCTATGAACCTAACCTATTCCACTGATCAACTTCTCTATTTCTTAGACAATACCAAATGGTTTTGATGACTGCTGCTTTATAATATAGTTTTAAATCTGGTAAAGCTAGGCCACCATCAATTGCTTTTCTCTTTATTGACCTTAGAATTTCAAGGGAACTAATGAAATAAAAAAATGAAATGTGAAGTGTGGGTCTATGTTTACTTTCTCCCACACTAGTTTCCAATTTTCCTAGCAGTTTTCGTCAGACAATGAATTCTTATTACAAAAGCTGGGGTCTTTGGGTTTGTCAAACACTAGATTATTAAAGTTATTGACTATTTTGTCCTTTGAACCTAACCTATTCCACTGATCAACTGGTCTCTTTCTTAGTCAATACTAAATGGTTTTGATGACTGCTGCTTTATAATATAATTTTAAATCTGGTACAGCTAGGCCACCTTCATTTGAATTTTTTATCTCATTACTTCCCTTGAAATTCTAAGATCAATAATTTTAAAGGAAAAATATATAAGAATGCTGATGACTTATGTGGGTTTATTTTGTATCCTGAAACTTTGCTAAAGTTGTAGATTATTTCTAATAGCTTTTTACTTGATTCTCTGGGATTCTCTAAGTATAGCAATATATCATTTGCAAAGAGTGATAATTTGGTTTTCTCATTACCTACTCTAATTCCTTTAATCTCTTTTTCTTTTCTTATTGCCAAGGTTAGCATTTGTAATACACAATATTGAATAGCAATGGTGATAGTGGGCAACCTTGTTTCACCCTCGATTTTATTGTGAATGGTTCTAGTTTATCTCCATTTAATATGATGCTTGCTAATGGTTTTAAATAGATGCTACTAACCATTTTAAGGAAAAGCCAATTTATTGCTATACTTTTTAGTGTTTTTAATAGGAATGGATGTTGGATTTTATCAAATGCTTTTTTCTGCATTTATTAAGGTAATCATATATTTTTTGTTAATGTGGTTATTGATATAATCAAGTATGCTAATACTTTTCCTAATATTGAACCAGCCCTGCATTCCTGGTATAAATTCCACTTGGTTGTGATGTATTATCCTGGGGATGATTATCTGTAATCTCTTTGCTAATATTTTATTTAAGATTTTTTTCATCAATATTCATTAGAGAGCTTGGTCTATAATATCCTTTCTCTGTTTTCATCCTATCTGGTTTAGGTATCAGTACCATGTCTGTGTCATAAAAGAAATTTGTTAGCAGTCCTTCATTCTTTTTTTTTTTTTTTCAAATAGTTTACATAGTATTGGAGCTAATTTTTTTTTTAAATACTTGGTAGAATTCATATGTAAATCCATCTAGTCCTGGGATTTTTTCTTAGGGAGTTGATTAGTAGCTTGTTCTATTTCTTTTTCTGAAATGGAACTATTTAAGTAATTTATTTTCTCTTCTGTTAATCTGGGCAATCTATATTCTTCCATTTCACTTAGGTTGTCAAATTTATTGGCATAAAATTGGGGAAAATAACTCCTCATATTTGCTCTAGTTTTCTCTTCATTGGTGGATAATTCTCCCATTTCATTTTTGAGACTCAATTTGATTTTCCTCCTTCCTTTTTCTAATCAAATTAACTAAATGTTTGTCTATTTTTTATATAAAATTAACTCTTAATTTCCTTTATTAATTTAATAGTTTTTTGTTTTTGTTTTTTAGTTTCAATTTTCTTGATCTCTCCTTTTGTTTTTAGAATTTCAAGTTTGGTATTTGATTGGGGTTTTTAAATTTGTTTTTTTTTTTTCTAGCTTTTTTAGTTGCAAACCCAATTTATTGATCTTCTCTTTGTCTATTTTATGCACTTAACATCTAAAGATATAAAATTTCCCCTTATTACCACTTTGGCTGTATCACACAAAGTTTGGTATGTTGTCTCATTATTTTCATTCTTTTAGATGAAATTATTGATTTTGTCTATGATTTGTTGTTTTAGTCATTAATTCTTTAGGATGAAATTAATTAGTTTCCAATTTCTTTTTGGTCTATTTTCCCCTGGCCTTTTATTGAATGTAATTTTTATTCCATTGTGATCTGAAAAAAATGCATTTACTATTTCTGCCTTTCTGCATTTGCATTTGAGGTCTTTATGTCCTAACATATGGTTAATTTTTGTATAGTTTCCATGAACTGCCAAGAAGAAAGTGTACTCTTTTCTGTCTTCATTCAGTTTTCTCCAAAGATCTATCATATCTAACTTTTCTAGTGTTCTATTTACCTCTTTAACTTCTTTCTTATTTATTTTGTGGTTTGATTCATCTAGTTCTAAGAGTGCAAGGTTGAGATCTCCCATTATTATAGTTTTACTGTCTGTTTCTTCTTGCAACTCTTTTAACTTCTTCTAGATGCTACACCAATTGGTGCATATATGCTTAATATTGATATTGCTTCATTATCTATGGTACCCTTTAGCAAGATATAGTTTCCCTCCTTGTCTCTCTTAATTAGATCTTTTTTTTTTTTTTTTTTTTTTTTTTTTTGCTCTTTCTTGATCTGAGATCAGGATGGCTACCCCTGCTTTTATTTACTTCATCTGAAGCATAATAGATTCTGCTCCAGCCTTTTACCTTTTACTTTTACCTTTACTTTGTATCTATCCCTCTGCTTTAAATGTGTTTCTTGTAAACAAAGTATTTGAGGATTCTGGCTTTTAATCTAGTCTGCTATCCACTTATGTTTTATGGGAGAGTTCACCCTATTCATATTTACAGTTACAACTACTGATTCTGTATTTCCTGCCATCTTATTAACCCCAAATTATATTTTTCTCTTTCCTTTTCCCCTTTCTCTTTTCCCCCAGTATTTTATGTATGAGTGCTACTTGTCTCAAGCAGTCGTCCCCTTTTAGAGACCTCCCTTTCTTATACCTTTTCACTACTATTTCTCTTTTCCCTTCTATTTAGCTTAACCCTTCCTTTTTCCCCTTTCTCCTCCCACTTTTCTATAAGATGAGAGATGTTCCTTGATAAATCCAAATATAACTAATATTATTTTGGGGGGCCAAAGCTGATAAGAATAAGATTCACACAATATTCATCACCCTCCTTTCTTTCCCCTCACCTGAGATGTAATTTCTCTAATTTTACCTCCACTTTTCCCTTTTATTTTCTGTTACAATCCCCTTTCCATCTCTAGTTTATTTTTTTTAATTATAACAGTAAAACCAGATTACACATATACTCTCAATGTATATCCATAACAGAAATTCAGTTCTCAAGAGATTTTTTTTCTTTTTACCTTTTTATGTTTCTCTTGAATTTTATATTTGAAGATCAAATTTTTTTGTTTAATTCTGGTCTTTTCATCAGAAATAAATGGAATTCATCAGTTTCATTGAATGTCTATCTTTTTCCCTGAAAAAAAATTCAGTTTAGCAGGGTAATTTATTCTTGGCTGCATTCAAAGTTCCTTCATGTTTTGGAATATCAGATTCCAGGCCCTTCGATCCTTTAAAGTGGAAGCTGCTAAGTCCTGAGTAATCCTTATTGTAGCAGCTCAGTATTTGAATTGTTTCTTTCTGGCTGCTTGTAATATTTTTTCATTGGTCCAATAACTGTCAAATTTAGCCATGCTATTCCTTGGGGTTTTGATTTTGGGGGTCCCTTTCAGGAGATGTTTGGTGAATTCTTTCAATGGTTATTTTACCTTCTGATTCTATGATATCCAGGCAGTTCTCTTTTATAATTTCCTAAAAAATAGTGTCTAGACTCTTTTTTTTTACAATGTATTTCAGGGAGTCCAATAATCCTTAAAGTATCTCTCCTAGATCTATTTAACAGATCTATTATTTAGTGAATTATTTTCTTCATTTACTTTTGTTTTTACTTCTTTTTGTATTTGCCCAATTGAATTTTTAAATGAGTTGTTTCGTTCTATGAAATTTTTTTTCCATTTCATAAATTCTGGTTTTTAAGGAGTTTTCTTTTTCCATTTCACAAATTCTGATTTTCTGAGACTTGCTTTCTTTTTTCCATTTTATCAAATTTATCTTTTAATGTTATATGCTTTTTCCATTTCACTAAGTCTATTTTGTAGTGAATTCAGATAGTTTCTGTTGCCTTTTCCAAACCCTCTTGCAAATTTTTCATTTCCTTTCCCTACTTTTTTCTAGCTCTCTTTTAAGATCCTTTTAAATTTCTTCTAGGAGAGCCTTGGGTTGGAGACCCGGTTATATCATTTTGGGGGGCTTCATCTGGAGACAATCTGCCTTTATTCTCCTCAGTGTTTGAAATCTGTTCTTCTCTTCCATCACAGAAGCTGTCTATTGTCAGAGTCCTATTTACTGTTTTGCTCATAAAAAAAAAAAAAGTTAAAGTTTGCTTTTAGGGAGGGGAAGGTTTTTCAAGCATTAGAGGCTGTGTGGGTCAATGCTGATTCACTCCCAGTGTTGGGTGGGTGTGGCCATGTCCCATGAGATTCTGGCATTTGGGGGTTCACAATTGATCTTTTGTGTTTGTATTGGATGTTTTATAACTTCTCTGCTAGTCTACTGTCTTGAAACCAGGGCAGAGTGGCCAACATTGCTGTATATTCCTGTAGATTCCTTGCCCTAGATTCTCTGCCACATGGAGTCTGTACCACCTCACAGAGTCTTCACCACCCTGGGACTCTGTGTTGTCTGCACTGGTGTTTGTACTCAGATGTTTGTGCTTTGCTGCCTCCCTCCTGTTCCCAATTGAAACAGACCTTGTAGATTATTTTGTGAAGTCCTGGAACTATGCACTGTCTGCGCTGGCTTTTGTACTAAGCTGCTTGCACTGGTTGCTTCTCTCCCATTTCCAATTGAAATAGACCTTTTCTGGAGATTTTTGAAATTATCTTCTGCTGATAATTTGTTGCATTCCCAATATTTGTGGGTTCTGCTGATCCAGAGCTACTTCAGAGGCTGAATTTCATAATTATGTGACAGTTGTAGAGAAGGTCAGAGCAAAACGTGTGTTGTCTCTACCATCTTGGGTAAAGAATATGTCTACAATTATTTAAGTTCTTTTATTTCTAAAATATGCAGGATTTTGGATTTTATCCATATGCTGTATGGATGTTTAACATAGGATTTTATGTCCTTTTAAAATGAATATTAGAGAATATCTAATTCAACTCATGCACTTTATGGATGAGGTCCAAAAATGTGAAGTGACATGCCCAAAGCCACTCAAACCAGCAAGGATTAGAGCTATAATGCAAACTTCAAGTGACTTCTTATTCCAAAGGTTTATGTTTCCTTTTGGGATTGTATGATTTAGTTGGAAGTTACAATAGATATTCCTTAAAGTTCATTTCCAATTCTGGAGTCTATTTCTATAATCAGTCACTGATCAGGAATCTTGTGATACATATCACCTCCACCCACTAAAAGATTCTCTAGCTCATATGTGAATGATGAGTTTCTTAAATCCTAGACCAGTATCTACAATATATTGCTATTGTGGAAGACACTGAGATAAGCTGCTTATATTAAATGTGTTTACTTAATGTGCAAACATGAAAACAAAAATTGATTAGAACTCATTTGGAAACAACAAGACTTCTTCCTACCTGCTGTTATTCAGTTAAGTGAAAACTCCAATTTAATTCAAGAAGTTTCTCTTCCTCCTCCCCCCTTTAAATAAATGATTCATAATTTCACTGGTTCTAATTTACTATAAGCAAAGCATCAGATTAGTAATGTGTTTAATATGAGTTATTAAGTTCCCATTAGACTAAATTGCCACCCTTAGACATCTGCAAAAATACGCTGAATTAATTTGCATTATTCAGTAGCCATCTATAGCACCTATCTGTAGGCAACATAAATGTTTTAGAGGTTGTGACATACTGAGTCACTTCTAGGAAAATGAATCACATTATGTCGAGTGATGGTGTCATCACAGAAATATATTAGTGAAAAAGGTGGTCTGGTTATTTGGCAAGTGAAGAATAATTGATAAGCAGAGTGCCTCACTGGTATCCTTAAGATCCCAGGAAAAAGCAAGGGTTGTCTCCAGAACCTTACATAGACCCCTTTGGCGATTTTTTTTTCAAGATGGAGAAAAGAACATTGAAAAGAATCATATAGATAAATAGCTATAGATGAGTTGTGGTTTGCACAATTAGAGGAAACCACCAAAAATTGAGATCACTGATTTATATAAATATTTGTATCCAGAGGAAACTCAAAGCTTCATGTAGCATTTTGCCCAAAAAAAGGAGCAAAAAGAGACCTGAATGTTTTCTTGCTATTATAGATGGTACATGAGCATAATTCCAATAAATCTTGTGATGAAAAGGACTATTAGGGACTTATCAAGAACACATACATTTTTCTTTACAATTATTTCAGCTCAATTTATATAGATCTTTCCTTTAAATTTATCTAGTACTTGGCTACTTCTGAGTAATAATGTATTTTTCTTCTACAATGAAATATACTATTAATATCAACAGAACAACTACACAATCAACCATTTATCAAGTATATATTATATATTCAGAAGAATGAGGTCCAGAGAGAAAGGAAAGGATAAGTGCTTGTGGTCAGGAAGTTGTTTTTCAAATCAAAATTTGATATTATAGGCAATGGGTATAAATGTGATTTCCCCCCCCCCCCGGGGGCTGTCTTTTGCCTTTCTTCATATCCCCAACACTTAGCTCAATGCTAAGTATAAAGTACATCCCTAATAAACATTTCTTGACTAAAGTATAAATTTCTATAAGATAGCTGAGATGAAGTGAATATAGCTACATGTGATAAAGATGTAGGATTCCAGTATATAATCTTCACCATCTAAGTTCTTCACTGAAAATAAGATACATTTTCCCAAGACATAGGCTATTCCAATTCTCCCAAGTGGCGATACTATTGAGTAGATTTCTTCTCCTTTATGGATAAAATGGTAGCCTGAAAGAATTAAAGGTTTCAAATATTTTAGGAGGTAATGATTTCTGACCTTCAGTAGTCAATCAAGGATTTCTGGTTATATTTCCAAGAAAATTAGCCTATATTTAAGTTCAATGAATTTATCTCTGAGAATGATAAAAATTGAAAAAGAATAGTTTCATAAAAGAAACACAAAAAAATAAAAAAAAATAGCACCTTAAAAAATCAGAAGTGATCTAATAGTAAAAGAGCCAAAAAGAAATCGCTAAAGAAAAGATCTTCTTTAAAAACAAAATGGCTAAATGGGGAAAAAAATAAAAATTCTCAGCAAGAATCAGACAAACAGAAGCTAATGAGATTTTAAAGAAATAATACCAAAGCACAAAATAAAAGAATACTCAAAAGAAGCATAAAGAGACATAAAGAGGCTCATTGAAGTTACAGTTTTCTCCCTCTCCCTTTTCTTTTCCCATGTAATTCCTAATAACTTTATCATTATTAGAGTAGTTAATCTACATTACAGAAGGTGTGAGTCAGTTTTGCTGGACTGATCTCTCTACATAAAAAAGTAGGGGTGAGAAGGACAGATACTCAGGGAGAAGAGGAAAGAGAAAGGTAGAATGGGGCAAATTCACATAAAGGAGGCATACAAGGAAGAGCTTTTATATCTTTTTTTTTTTTTTTTTTTAATAGTAAAGGGGGAAATCCGTGGATGGCACAGAATGTCTATTTATCACTCTGTGGAATTTATTCAAAGAGGGAAGAATATATAAACACACTCATTTGGGTATAGAAATCTATCTTATCCAAAAGAGAAATAGAAGGGAAAGAAGATAAGAAATATAGGGAGAGATCATGAAATGAGGAGGGTGCTTCTTTGTGGGAAAGCCTTGTGAGAAAGAGAGAGTGAAAGAGAGACAGAGACAGAGACAGAGACAGGAACAGAGACAGGGACAGAGAGAGACACACAGAGAGAGACAGAAACAGAGGCAGAGACAGAGAGAAAGAGAGGAAGGGAAAGCGAGAGGAAAAAGGAGAGGGAGAAGAAGAGGGAGAGACAGAAAATAAACAGAAAAAAAAATCAGATAAAGAAAAATTCACTGTTAGTGATCATAAGTGTGAATGGGTTGAGTTAACACATAGAATAGGCACTGATAGCAAACTGGATTGGAAATCAGAATACAACAATATGTTGTTAATGAGACACACAACCAGTGTTGAAATGAAGGGCTGGAGAAGAATCTGTTATATTTCAACTGAAATGAAGAAGGCAGGAATGGCAATTGTTATCTCAAAGCAAAGAAAAAGAAAAAGACCTAAATGAAAGGGATAATCAGTGAAAGTACATTTTGCTAAAAGGTACTAGAAATAATGGTGTAATTGTTTTTAAAAAATTACAGCAAAGTCCTCTTATACAATCTGCATTTCTCAATATATAGGGAACAAAATCAAGTTTATAAAAATAAGAGCTATCCCCTATTGATAAATGGTCAAAAATATGAAAAGAGACTTTTCAGAAGAAATCAAAAGTATCTACAATAACATAAAATATTTTAAATCATTATTGACTTGATGGCAAATTGAAACAATTTTAGATTCCACTTTCATGTAGCAGAATTGATAAATGCTAGAGGAGATGGGAGGGAAACAAGAATATTGATGCATTGTTGGTACAGTTGAGAACTGCTCTGTTCTGGAGAACAATCTGGAATTATACCAAATGCCTTTAAAACTATAGATACCCTTTGAATCAGCAATAGCAATACTAGTTATGTATCCAAAAACATCAAAGAAAAAAGGGAAAAGGACCTATACATATAAAAATACGTATAGCAGCTCTTTTTGTGGTGACAAAGAATCAGAAATCGAGGGGATGCTCATCAGTTGAGGAATGGCTAAACAAGTTATAACATATGATTTTGATAGAGTATTCTGCTATAAGAAATGATGAGGAAGTGGTTTCAGGAAAAATTTTTGGCAAGACCTGTTTGAACTGAAGCAAAGTAAAGTGACAAGAGCAAGATCATCATGCATAGCACATTCCCACCATGTGTGGGAATGGTGATCAACTGTTCAAAACAATAAACTGAGTCAATTTCAAAGGATTCATTTTGAACAAATGCTATTTACCTCCAGAAAGAGAAATGAAGAACTATAAGTGCTAACTGAAGAATAAATTTCTCTGGCTGTTTTTCCCCCCAGGGTGTGTGTGTAAGTCTTTGTGTGTGTGTGAGTCTGTCTATGTCTCTGTGTGTTATTCTGTGTGAGTGTGTGTGTGTGTGTGTGTGTGTATTGGCTAATATGGAATATGCTTAAGGTGATTTCACATGTATAATTGACATTGTTTGCCTTCTCAGGGGTATAGGGAGGCTGGGAAGGACAAAATCTGGAATTCAAAATTTAAAAATTTAAAAAAGAATATTAAAATAAATGAATGAATAACGATTTTAAAAATGAACAAATAAATGAGGGAAAATTATTATCTTTATGGTCTTCAGCTGTTGAATATGGCCAAAAGAAAATTTATCTCAGTTATATGTCAGTAAACCCATTCAATCTCAAGAAGGGATATTAGCACTAGAAAATCCATCAAATGACTAGATCAAAGGAAGCTGATAAATTATCTGGATAACCCCTTCACTTTATAGAGGAGGAAAATAGAATTAAGAAAGGCTGAATTTACAAAGTTAGTAATAGTAATGTAATATATTCATTGGCAGATAAATAATGTGGCAGATACAGCACCAAGCCTGGAATCAAAACAATCTGAATTAGAGTCCACTGAGATACATATTAGTGATATGTCCTTGGGCAAGTCATTTTATAGCTCTTTGCCTCAGTATTTCCTTCTTTAAAATGGGTGTAATAATAGCACCTACTTCCTACAGTTCTGATAGTCAAATGAGGCAAAATATTTACAAATAATTGGAAAACACTCAGTATAGAATGTAACACATAATAAGTATTATGCAATGTTTGATAATAATAATTCACAATAATCCAGTGTTTTAAATTTACAATCCATAGTATAACAATCAAAACCAACACCTGGGTCTCCTGACAATATTTGCTTTAACTCTAGATTATAGTGTTACATTTATATTATATTATTTTTGTTTTCCCCATTTCCAATAAATCAAGCTACCAAGTTCATTGTGTACAATTGAAGAAGTAGTTATAATTCTAGATTAGAAACCCCATATTTCTGGGTTTTAATATTTTAATATTTAATATATTCTGGAATAAAAAAAAAGTAATTCCAAAACCTAAATGCTCATCTTTATTGATCCCAATTCCATTAAATCTACCCTTTGCTTGTTTATAAAAAAAAAAAAAATTAAATGTTCCCCATTTAACCTGATCCCCAACATCTTTAAATGATCTTTTAAAAATGAAATATACCTAGAATTAGAGTATGTTTTGAGAAGAATACTCTGGAGTGATTCCAAGAGGCATGTCATTAGGTCATGGATTGTTTTTTTTTTCTTTTTGCTAGTCAAAGCAACTCAAGAAGACGTTGACTAAGTTTGCAAGAAGAGGTCGTGATTTGAATGGGAAAGAGTAAAGATCTATAACCTTAAAGTCCCAGATCTTTGAAAGAATTTCAAATGAATATTAGATATCTGTTTCTTCTGTTTTTTCATGTCAAAAAAAATGTTCCATGGCAACATTACTAGTTTCAATAAAAATACATTAACATTAAGAATGCACAAAATGTTTCCCACATTGACAAATATAGTACTTCCTATGGGTTCTATTTTTTTTTCTTATTATTTAGTTGTTTCAGTCATTTTTACTCTTCATGCCCTATTTGAATTGTATTGGGCAAAGATACTAGAGGGTTTGTCATTTCCTTCTCCACTTCATGATAAGGTGGACTGATGAGAAACTGAGGTTAATTGATATCTCCAGGGTCAGACAGATAGTAAAGGTCTAAAGCTAGATTTGGTCTTCCTGTTCAACCCTAGCAGTTTATCTACTATATGACCTGTTCTCAAAATTTTTTCCAACAAATTGTTTCAGTTTTATATCCATGATCTATATCAACAATTCCTTTAATTTGGGAAAAAAAAAACATTTCTAAGCCTCTGTACCATAAATTTTATCATTGATGATAGATTGATTGATAAAAGCTATTTCAATCATTAAAACAAATTTGTGAGACAAAACCATTACTCATCTTATCTAATAGAAAGGAAAAGCCTGATAGGGCAGTAGAGTATCATGACTAGAAAGAAATCTAGAAAAGGGTAGGGTTTGAATTTAATATTGTGACTCCTTCTACTGAACACTAACAAATTGGGCTAGGTTTTTTTTTTTTTTTCTATCTCATTATCTAATAAAAATCCACTAAGAATTTACTAAGCATTTATTGTGTTTAAGATTCTAAACTAGACGCTGGAGAAGCTCTACCTGTGACCTCCTTCCTTACAGGTTTTTATAATATCACATTTGTTTTGTTAAATGGTTGATCAAAATAAAATAGGCACTCCAATATTTGAAGCATTGTTGGCTTTAAAGCTGCTCTATGTCCTCACATTTGTCAAGTGTAATCTGACTAAATCAGTTGACTTTCTCCTTTTCTTCATTTTGAGTTAAAGATGAAAGTCCCTTTGACATAAAAACTGAAGTCTTTAGAAAATTGTCACTATTGCTTCCTTTTCCCTTTCCACATTTGTCTTCAATGCTACCTCTTTTTGAGCTTTTGCTTTCATTTCCTTCTTGCTCCTGACATGTCTAGAAGAAACTGACAATATTGTGTGTTGCTTACAAAATATGTTGTCCTTTCTATGTCATTATTTTCAATCAGGAAAAACACTCTGTGATAAAAACTTCCTCTATTCATTCTGAACTGACAAGAGTTAGGTTCTCTTTTTGTGAAAATAACAATATTTTTCATGTAATAAAAGATACATGAGGAACAAAATGTATCTTATTTAACAAGATAATCACTTTGAAAAAAATATAGTTTATTTCATGTATTAGGAGGTAATGTTCCTTTCTTACCTCTCTTTTCTATCCCAAAAAAGTGGAACACTGAGTTGGAGTACAGTATCTTGGCAGAAGAAAATAGATCATGTCTTTATAGCATTTCTTTGGTGTGTGACCTTAAGTTATCTTATACAAGGCATTTGTATAACAGGCTATTCTACTTGATTCTCTTTCAAAGCCAAGAGGATGGCTTCTTTATGGGGCTGACTTATTTGTTACTTCCTGCCCTGTTCTCAAATAGAGTGAAATCTTTCAAGTATGAATAAATAATAATAAATTTAACATATTAATTAATTAATTTTTAATACACATGGCTTTATGAATCATGTTAGGAGAGGAAAATCAGATCAAAAGGGAGGGAAAAAAACATGGGAGAGGAAAAAAAAACAGAAACAACATATTGTAGGATGTTTTTCAATGCACTCTAATATTAGCTTCCCTTTTTATGGGAAAGTTCATCCCATTCACATTCACAGCTATGATTAACAACTTTATATTTACCTCCACCCTATTTTCTTTTCTGTATATAATTTTGTTCTCTTTCCACCTTTTTCTTCTTACTCCTCCTGCCTATTATCTTATCTTCTATCACTCCTACCCCCTTCTCTTACTTTTTTTCCCTAGCATTTTTGCCCTCCCTTCTATCTAGCTGCTTTTCCTCCCTCTATGCCTACTTCTTTATAAGGTTAGATAAATTTCTTTACTCAACTTAATTATTAATTTACTTCCTCTTTTAGTCAAAACTGATAAGATCATGCTTCAGATAATGCTCATCTCCTTTCTTTCTTTTTTTTTTTTGATTGTAATAGGTCTTTTGTGCCTTTTCATGTGATCTAATTTGTACCATTATACTTCCCCTTTCCTCTTTTCCTAATACTTTGACATAATTAAATCAAAGTCCATTCACAACTACATTTACTTCCACCCACATGAAACCCCACCCCCACCCCTGTCTGTTCCAGTAACAGATAAAATTCTCAAAAATTACAGATATCATTTTCCCATCTGGACATGTAAATAGATTAACATTTATATTATATATATATACACACTTATGCACCTTTCTATGCTTCTCTTGATTTCTGTATTTAAAGACCCTAAATTTTCTGTTTAATTCTGTTTTTTTCAATAGAAATGAATGAAAGTCTCTTACTTCATTGAAGATCCATGTCCTCCCTAGAAAGATGATTCTGAGTTTCCATGGATAGTTAATTCTTGCCTTCTAGAATATGGTTTTCCAGGACCTCTGATCCTTTATTGTAGAAGCTGCCAGATCCCAAGTAATCTTGATTGTTGCCCTTTGATATTTGAATTTTTGTCTCATACCTTGCAGTATTTTTTTTTTCCTTGAGGTTGCAGTTCTGGAGTTTTGAAACAATGTTTCTTGTGGTTTTCCTCATGGGAGCTCTTTCCAAAAGTGATCAAATAGATTCTTTCAATGACTATTTCCCCCTGTTTCTAGAATATCAGGGAAGTTTTCCTTGATGATCTCTTTAGGAATACTATCCAGGCTTTTGTTTTGATCAAGACCTTCAGGTAGACCAATAATTTTTAAATTGTCTCTTCTGGAACTATTTTCCAGGTCAGTTATTTTTTCACTGAGGTATTTTACTTCCATTTTTTCCATTATTTTTTAATATGTTTCAATGACTCTTGATGTCTCATAGAGTCATTAGCTTCCATTTACTCCATTCTAGTTTTTAATGTATTTTTTTTCTCAATTACCTTTTGTATCTCTTTTACCATTTAGTTAATTCAACTTTTGAAGATATTGTTTTCTTCAGAAGATTTTTTTTTTTTGCATTTGGCCAATTGTACTTTTAAAGGAATTTCCTTCCTGTTCCAAGTTATTGACTCATGCATACCTCTCTTTTTTTTTTTTCCTCATTTTTCTTCTACTTCTCTTGTTTGCCTTTTAAAGTATTTTATGAGTACTTCCAAGAAGACTCTTTGGGCTTGAGACCAGTTCATATTACTCTTTGACATTTCCTCTGTGACATTTTGTCCTCATCTGAGTTGTATTTTGGTCTTCCCTGTCACTATATAGCTTTCCATGCTCAAAGTTCTTTTCTGTTTCTTGCTCCTTTTCTTCCCTTTTTCTTTTTGGCATTTCTTCTTCTTCTTCTTCTTCTTCTTCTTCTTCTTTTTTTTTTTTTTTTTACTTTTAAGGTCAAGTTCTGCTCTTGAGGTAAAAGGTGTGCTCTAAGGAGCTTCTTATGCAGCTTTAAGCCTTGGCTTTGAGCATAGGATGCCCTTATGTTTGCAGGAATTAGTTTTATCTATTCTATTCCAGGAAACAGCAT
Organism: Antechinus flavipes; assembly: GCF_016432865.1. Taxonomy (NCBI): domain Eukaryota; kingdom Metazoa; phylum Chordata; class Mammalia; order Dasyuromorphia; family Dasyuridae; genus Antechinus; species Antechinus flavipes. The sequence continues at coordinate 105,994,080 of NC_067398.1, forward strand.
GGTTTCCTAGAATTTGACTTCTCAGGTAGGACTGGGGATTACCCTACTGGTTAGCTCCATTACTGAGCCAGAATCTAGGGTCTCAGTTGCTAATCTGCTGTGATTAAGACTCTCTTACTGACTGTCCCAAACTCGGTCTGAGCTGGGCTGAACATCCCTTTCACCCCAGTGAGATTGACCTTTCTTGAAATTTTTTTCAAATCTATCTTGAATTGGAGAGTGGTTTCATTCTATCAGATTCTGTTCAGAGGCTTGGTTTCATATGGTTTGTGAAGGAAATCGGGAAAGCTTGTCCATCTTCCTGGCTTCACTCTGCCATCTTTGCTCTACCTTTGCATTGTTAATTGGTCATTTGTATGGATAAGGTAACCCATAAGGAGGGGAAGGAAGGAAGAAAGGAAGGAAGGAAAAATGGGAGAGAGGGAGAAAAGAAGGGAGGGAGGGAGAAAGGAAGGATAGAAAGAAAAAGGAAAGAAGAAAAGAAATAAAGAAAAACAAAGAAAGTAAGAAACAGAGAGAGAAAAAGAGAGGAGAGAAAGAGAAAGAAAGAAAGAAAGAAAGAAAGAAAGAAAGAAAGAAAGAAAGAAAGAAAGAAAGAAAGAAAGAAAGAAAGAAAGAAAGAAAGAAAAAAAGAAAGAAAGAAAGAAAGGAAGGAAGGAAGGAAGAAAGGGAGGGAGGGAGGGAAGGAGGGAGAAAGGAAGGAAGGAAGGAAGAAAGGAAGGAAGGAAGGAAGGAAGGAAGGAAGGAAGGAAGGAAGGAAGGAAGAAAAGGAAAGAGAGCGAAAGAGTTGTGTTGTTTAATTAACCAATACCAATTGGGTCCATGGGGGAGCAGCTTTACTCATAGAAGCTGTTGTGTTCCTTCCTTCCTTCTTTCCTTCTTTCCTTCCTTCTTCCCTCCCTCTCTTCCTGCTCCTCCTCTCTCTTCTCTTCCTCCTCCTTTCAAAAAAATGTCTTAAAATTTACAAAGGACTTTCCCTGTGGTGTTCCTCTTCTTTAAAATATAATGGTTCTCTCTGGGAGCAGGTTTCTTGGGCAGGTTTTCTGGAGGCAGCCTTAGTTTCAGTTAAAAGTAATAATCACCCAAAAGCATCCAGGTGCTAAAAGTACAGATCTTTTATTGCTTCCTCCAAAATAGCCAATTAATTTTTCTTAGATGCCTATCTCTCTGCTTGGTTCCAAGAGCTCCCTCTGAATGTCTCCAAATCCAAAGGTTTGTCCTTCAGCCTCCAACCAGCACCAAGGTGGAAGATGCAATGAATCTCTCTTGCCTTGGAGAGAGGGCTTGTGGGCTTCCTCCCAGAGTGCTCCTCTCCGACCCCTGACAATGTTCCTAAATAACTAACCTGAAGCTAAAAGCTCTTTATATATAATCTCCCAAAGGTTGACTCCTACTTCTGAAGGCAGGGCTTAAGGGAGGTGTGAATTCAGATATCTCATACTAAAACCTGAAATCTCCCAAATGTGTGAACTCCAATGAGTACTTAAATACATTAGTGAGCTAGAGGATTTGCTAAGTATAGTGTTAAATTAGCACTTTGTAAGGATTCCAACATTTCCCCACATAGTCTTAGATAGGTAGCACAATTATTTAGCTCATTTTACTGACAAATTGCCACTTAGTGCACAGAGAGCTAATAGAAGTCCACCAAAGATATTGACTGGGTCTCCTGTGGAGGCTCTTCTTATTTACAAACAAGACGTAGAGAGGAGTAAGGAGTGCATTGATAGGTTTCACATGTCCATGATTATCAGAGTAAACTACAGGTAAGGAAGATAGATTTGAGTCAGGTTGTAAAGAGCTTTATATGCCAAAGAAAATATGATGAATTCAACATTCTGTCTCATGAAAACATGTTGAATTCCATCATTAAGGCATCTCTACTTTGCAAAAGCCTTATCTTCCAGGCTCAGCTCAAGGGTCAAATTGTTCAAGGAAACCTCCTTCCTAAAATGTTTTATATGATACTTATTTGTATATATGTATTATGTCCTCCCTCATTCTCAGCTCCTTCACCTCAAAATAGAGTACAGTATCTTTGAGAGGTGGGGCATTTATTTATTTATTTTTGGTCTTTGTATTTTCATCTCAAACCAATGGTACTTAATAACTGTTAATCTGACTTGCCTACAATGCCATCACAGTGAGAAAGAAGTAGAATGAGAAGTGGAATTACAGAAAAGTAATCATGAATTTAAGGAGCTACTTCAGAAAACAGTAGTAGAAAAATGAGGGTAATATAAACAGGATATTTATAGCAGGAAGAAGGTGGGGGAAGGAAAAGTTAATATAGTAATAGAAGAAAGTAAATAGAAGGAATAATCTAAAGGGGAAAAAGAGAGAGACCAAGATGGAGACAGACAAAAACAGAGAGACAGAAGACAGAGACAGAGACTGAGTGACAGAGACAGACTGACAGAAAGAAACAGACAGACAGAAACAGAGAAGAGAGACAGAGACAGAGAAGAGAAACACAGAGACAGAAAGACAAAGACAGGCAGAAATAAACAGAGGCAGAGACATACAGAAAGGGAGTGGGGTATAAGACCAATGATAAGAAAAAAAAAAAAGGAAAAAAAATCACCTTGGTGGTTTTAGTCACTTAACATTTTTCTCAGTGTATGCTGTAGCAGCCTTTGAAACATGGCAGCTTCCTATTTAGCTATAACTTTTTAAAAGAGCATATATGAATGGAAAGAAATATGTGAGTAGTTGAGAACAACTTCTTCCAATGTAAAGGCTTCAGAAAGAACTTTTGTTTCTTAAGCATAAAGAAACTGGCCTGCTAACATCTTGGACTCTAATACCATTTTGTGGCTAATTGTTCCCTCATGCCCTTGACAGGCTCTTTAGCAGTGTGAATAATATACATTTCAAGTTCCATTTTCACCAAGAAAAAAAAAAAAAAAACTTGTTTTAAAGGCAGATTATTGAGGTTGATGTTGATGTTATGTGTGATATGTTTCTTTTAAATAATACAGGGGGCTAACATATGATGTGACTATTTTGTTAAATAATACATAGATACATATGTGTGTATGTATACATATATGTACATACATATATACACACATAAACTTTTGGTAGAAAAAACAATGTTGTTCAGGTAAAGCTGCCAAATAGTATAAAGAACTTAAGCAAAGATACTTTTTTAGTGATGACAAACTATGGGTAGATTTATTTTATTTTTTGCCAAGTAGAATTTAGAGATCTGGAATGGACATGTGATTTCATTTCTATAGGAAATTACCACAGAATTTGGACAACGATATAAATTGACAGTTTAACTTTCAGTCTTAGAGAGATGTCAAGAGAATTGAGATGCTAAGAATTTTGCTCAGAATCATGCAAAAAGAAGAGGCAAAAATTCAAGTTCCTTTTCTTAAATTTAAGGCTGGCCTTCCATCCCCTTTGGTATGCTACATATCTTTTTTTTTTTTAAAAAGTAGAATGAATATATGTATATATTCATTCTACTTTTATATATATATATGTGTGTGTGTGTGTGTGTGTGTGTGTGTGTGTGTGTGTGTGTGTATCACCATAGTACCAAGATCTTGAGGAAAGCCGTAGGGCAGATAAATAACTTGCCAAGAGTTTTGCAGTTAATAAATGGCACAATTAGGAAAACTCTGATTTTCCACAATCTAAGACCAGCTATAGATGCCACTAAGGGTCAACTGATAATATTCACAATTTATTTTGAGGTTTACCAAATACTTTATCTACATTATCACAATTAATCCTTATAACCCTGGGATACAGGTATATATGCATGATCATTTTTTTTCCTGAGCTGTTCTGTGAAATATGCAAATTATTTCATTTTATATTGATCTAGGCAAATCACTGTGCCTCTCTGAACCTTATGTTTGCTATCTACACAAATAAAGGAGCTATTGTATGATATAACATAGTCTTTAAGATCCCTGCCAACCCCAATAGTCTTTGATTTTAGTTCCAAATATCCTGCTATAATAATGAAACTTAACTACCTTCCCTACCTTCCATTTTGCTGGTAATAGAATCAAGTTGTTTAAATAATTTTTTTGTCTTTAACTCTTACAATTACAATTGTTCTAGTAGTCTTCAGTTATTCTGATTTTCAGTAGGCTTATAAAGAGTAGAAAAGAACATGTTACAGATTATTTTCTGGGAAATGGGGGGGGGGGGAGGAGAGCATATCCATCTCCTTTACATCCAAAGTTCTAATAGCATAATTATTATTTTCATGTGCAGCCTTTCCCTTTGGATGTGATATTTAAGATTTTATCTGACCTTGAATAAAGCAACATTCACAAGCTCTCTCCATTTCTTCAAATAAGAAGCCACATTTAAGAGACTATTGGGTTTAATTTAGTATAATTTGGCTTGGAGCAAATGCAAAGCTTCATTTCCGGTCACGCATCATTACTTACTTATATCCAGCCACAGGTCTGGTCTGTCTATCGAATACTGTGGTTAGGTCATATGCCTTTAAGTAGACAAGCAAAACAGAGGGAGAGAACATTCTGTTGACAGGTAAATGTGAATCAATCTGGCTTCATTCAAAGGAAAATAATCAAGCTCTTTTCAAATAATATGAAACATAAAATGATTGCCTGGTGAAGAGGAGGGGGCCTTATCAGCATCGTTTCTAAGAAAAATGATTTCATTTTCTAGCTGAAGAAACATATGCTACAGCTTATCTTCCGACTTGTCTGCAGTCTCTGATATTTATTAGCAGTTGATTTTCTGCAGTTGTTCTTCTTTCCTGTCTTCTCTTTTACCAATGACTGTTTTCTCAAATATCCATCTATAGATTTCATTTTCTTATCAGTCTCTTCAGAGAGATGATTATTTCATTACTGGTTTCATAGTAAGTGGCAAGGCCGCTATTCTAAATGGGCATTTTAACAGTCTCTGGGTTTGTTTCTTGTCTCATCATCATATTCAAAACCTTTGAGATTGAGGCTTTTGTCATAGCAAACAAGGCAAAAAGAAAGTAGGAATTATATCTTCAACAGATTTGGCATTCATCAGGGATTGCTAATGGCAGTGAGACATCAGTACAATTGACTTCAAAGATTTGAGGACAATGGTAACCTCCTATAAGTAGCCCTTAAATAAACTTGATATCACTTTACTGAGAAGCTCATTAGTCTAATACCTTAGCAAAAAACCTCCTCTGTGTCTAAGGATTTGTGGTATTGTCCTAAGATTCTACTTTCTTTTTAGAATTGAGAACTACTTTCCTCCTTTTCTCCAAAAGTTGTTATTTTTTTTTCTTCCACTTCCTTTTGTTTTTGCCTGACTGAAATTGATGTTAACTATCTGATTTATTGAACCAGCATTATCCTGGATTCCTGATATTTAAAAGTTGAAGGAAATAACAATGTCAGCGCATTGCTCTTATTTAAAACAATCATGACCCTTGTCTCACAATGTTTAAAAATGCTCAGCTTTAATCAAATTTTGATAAAATTTTAAGAAGGGGGGGAGGATGGGTTAGCTATTTAAATAAGTAGTAATTTATATTGAAGAAACAAGAAAATAGTATAATAGGCACCTTGTTTTTCCTTTTAGTAAAAATTACACTAGATTCTAGGTAATCTGTTGTTTACCAAACGATTAGACCAAAATAGTTGGATTCACTGGTGTCTCTAAGGATCTTAAGCACTGTTCACTCATAGCTGTATAATTTCACATCTTTTCCATTGAGAAAGTCTCTCTTACATCAGGAGAGCTTGATAATTAACTGACCCACATAAACAAAAGCAAAATTTGATTCTTGCAGGTTTCTGAAATTCCTATAGCCTCTGTTAAGTGGCAGCCACATGACCATGTTGCATTAAATTAAATATCCAATTATTGCTAGTGATCATTCAAGAGGTTTGTTAGAAGCAAAGGCAGAATGGCTTGGTAGACAGAGAGTTATCCTTGAATTGGGGAAAACTTCCACATAAATACTTCTTCTGACTATATTAGCTATGTGACAATGAGCAACTCATGTATCTGCACAGGATTGGCAGGCAGCTCTCAACCTCTACATAAACCAGTTGTCCACTAGGAATTAAATAAACTGATAGAATCACAAATTGAGACTCCCATACTCTTCTGGGAAAAAAAAAAAAGGCATCATGTGCACATGTATAAATTGAAGAAGAGATAGGATTGGCTTGGTTTAAGAGATTGTTTTTGTTATGTTGATTGTTGTTGTTTTTTCCCCTAGCTTTACATTAGAAAAACAGGATTGTTCAAATGTATATTATCCCTATCTAACCTACCTACATTAAAAAAGAAAATTATTACCAGACAAATCTTACTCATCAATTTAGAAATTCCTCTGCTAAAGTAAGTATAGGTTTGCAACCGAAAGTCAAAATGCCCAGGTTTCCATTCCTATTCTGCCATTGGATAAAATGTATTTTCTCAGATCCTTTCAATTTTAAACTTTTTCAATCTTAAATTTTTCCTTTTTTTTTTTCTATTTCTAAAGGACAGTAGGAAAAAATGAAATATTTATTACATATCAAATAACATGATTTTAGCACTACAAAGCATTTGTTTAGTACTGTGATCAAGTCAAGCCTATGGGAAATTCTGGAATATATTATTTTTCAAATATATACATCTGTTGTTTCTGCTTCTGAGATACCCTAAGCTATTACAATGTATTTCCTCTGCTAACATCACTCAAATCCAGTCACTGTCTCCTAATCCTGCTGAATTTCTGACTAATGATTAGGAAAAATGTTCCATACAGAATGTGTTCACTTCATTGAAGGCCTTCCTCTAAATTTTCATAAATTTATGATTGTACAATACTGTGGATTTTCTGTTATCTCATATCTTGCTATATCACTAGCCTTTTTCTTCCCCAATCACAAATGCTTTAATACCTTTAACATTACTTATGACACATAGAGTATCATTCATAATATTTTCTACTATCCCTGGTGTAAACTTCAGTTTGATTCTTCTGAGTTTATGTTTTTCCCAAAATTTCTTGCTATATCACTGGTGATAACATTAGTGAAACTTTTTTTTTTCATTAAAATCTATATTAGTTATTTCATTTGAATAGGAAACTCTACATGAGTAAATATTTTCTACTCATAAGAGAAGCATTTGCTTTGCCTTTTATAGCCTTAGAGAGTCTATCTAAACACATAAAGGTTAAACAACATAGAGTCATCCAATAGTATGTGTGAAAAGTAGGACCTACTTGATTCAAAGATTGTCTCTCCAATATAACATAATGCTTTGCTAAGACAATAGTGATATTAAAATGATGATTTTTTGTGCCAGATGGTAATTGAGTATTTTTGAAAGTATTATGTAGATTATAATGCATCCAACTTCTTGTTCAAAAGTAATTCCTGTCCCAATTATCATATACTGCCGGAATAACTCAATGAGTTTCTTCTACTCAGTTATAATTGGCAATATACCATTGGCAGAGAACTTAGTTTTAAGCTGTGCTTTGGATCCCAGTAGGAAAATATCCTTCAGAGTCATGGATTGATTTCAGGAATCTCTTTTCCTTTCCTCTCCCTTTCTCTTTCTCTCTTTCTTTCCCTTTCTTCCTTCTCTCTTTTATCTCCCCTCACTAGAACCAAATAGTTTTACAAAGTCTACATGTTCATGAACCATGAATCAACTGTGACAATTTTACCCTCTCAAGCACAAAGCTTTTACATCATCATCATCATATTTTTTTTTAATTCTTTACTCTTTACAAAGAACTTAACCCATGAAAACATTGTGTTGTATGTAGAGCCAATTGAATTTGATTCAACAGACCTATATCAAGCAGCTATTAGGTTCAGCACTTCTTAACTCCATTTGGCAGATGAGAAAACTAAAGTTCAGAAAGATGAAATAATTTGTCCAAAATTGCTTAGTTGTTGTTGAATATGGGATATAAAACTATTCCTAGTGATGGAGAAAGAGCACTGTATTTGAGGTTCAGGAACTTGGATTCCATCTCCTAACTCTGTTAACTTGCTAAAGATATGATCTTGGTCAACCCACTCAATCAGTCTAGATTTCATTTTATTCATCTTTTACATACTGGATAAAGTAACTTCTGTGATCCCTTTCTGTTCATAATCTGTTACTACTGTGTTCTCTTCCTAAAGCATAGCAGTTCTTGGAGAGAAGATAACTATTCTGTTAATGTTATTGTTGCTACTTTTATATCTTCAGCACCTAGCATTGTGCCAAGTGCATAGAGAATAATAAGTACATGTTTATTTGTCGGAGGTAGCTCTAACACTAATATTCTTTGAGTGTATTTTTTATGTTGAGATGAAATAAGGCACTCATAAGTTATTAAATTGTTAACAAAAGGAGGTTAATTTTAACCTAATAACATTAGGTAATGCAACAAGGAAATGATGACATTTAACTTGGAAGGACAAGCACACACTCTACACCCATCTCCATATGGAAACACTTTGGGACAACAAGAAATGAGAAGGGCAAGATAACTTGTGAAGTCTTCTGAATTCTAACCTGGGAGTATAAATTACTAAGAAGAGAAAAGGGAATCAATCAGGTCCCAGGATGACTTTCTCTCCCTTGGGGGGAAAACTTAGCCCTGTTATAGGTGTAAAGGAAAAAGGACAGCTCTAATCCACATTGTGGGAAAATACCAATAGATATCATTGCTGTTTCATTATTGCACTAAATTGATTCATTCATTTATTTGTTCATTTATTTATTTATGGGAAAAGCAAGCATTTCTGTAACAACACAATAATAAAAACATGATTGCACATGAAGCTGCAAATCTATTATGTAGATTGCTATTCTTTTTAAATATATAGTAAAGTTAGTATGAAAATTTCTTGTTTCCCCTCTTCTTATTTCTCCCTAGAGATTGCTACCATTAGACACACACATGTGTATATACACACACATATACATACATATATATATATTTACATACCTGTTTGTGTGTGTATATATATCCATACATATGTATATATAAATTATCACTAAATTATGTATTGAATTCTTTAACTCTTAAGTATAATGCCTTTTTGCCAGTACCATGCTGTCTAGGGCATGTCTGTATATATTTCTTTCACCAACCCCCAAGAACTTCTTCCTTTTAACAGTACAAATCCTCTAGACACCAAATTCCTCCTTTTAGTAGTTTTCCTTATTCATGATGAAGTTGCAACTTTTAAAATGAAAAGAATATAAGGAGAGTTCACAGCAACAGATAGTTCATGCTGCTTTCACCCTATAATGATATATTTGTAAATATTGAAATCCAAGTAAATTTACTAACCAAGATCATGGTTTTCCTTATAGACAGCTATGCTATAAATACTTTAGTTGCATTTTTAGAATTTTTTTCTTAGTTGAGCTGTTGGTAGCTTTGAGTATGTTTGTGGGTTTTTGTATTTTCTGAAAACAAATCTCCAAACCACTCAATCTGTTTCAAAAGAATCATATAAAGAATGACACTGGCATTGTAACCAGCTCTAAGAACAAAAAAACAAAGCTATAAGTCACTTTGGGGGCCTACCAACTTTGACAAAGAAAAGCTTAAAAAAACACCACACTCTTATTGATCTATTCTTGGCTTTCTACTATATAACATTGTACATGAAATAAGGACTTGGCAATCAATTTCACAAGACACATGCCTGTAGGTGATTCAAAGAATTTTTTTTTTTTTTTTTTTTTTTTTTTTAGTGTTTGCTTTTACCTACTGCTTTAGGTAAAACAAGAGACTTCTTTTATGCCTGCTTTTCCAAGATCTATGAAAATGTGAGAACAAATAAACAAAAAGTGTGAAAATAGAAATGAACCTTCCCAAAGAGGTCATTAATGTAATTTATTTAGTATGTAATTGTTACCTGTGAAAATCTAAGTAACTTACACAAATGTCAAACTAATCTGCTAAAAATTACACTTGTATGATTTCCTCTATTATGGAGATTCAGTATTTCTGAAGAAGTGTATATTGGATCTTATAACAAATGCCTTGTAGAAAACACCATCCCCCTGTAATTGAATAAAGAAATAAAAAGAAATCACAGAGTAATACAACATATTCAAGTCTCATATGGCTAACAAATAGGTATTTTTAGATGAACAGAATCATTATAATGTTGAAAAAAATCACTATATATAATGAAGAGATTTGCATGCCATCAGGATTTCAGACCATAACAGAAGTAACCACGTAATACAATCATTAATTATAATTAAGGAATTAATAAATGTGGATTAACTTTTCTAAGAAATATGTTTTGATTCATATTTACTCTTATACTTAAAATAGAAGAAAAGTATATGAAATAAATGAGTCAAAATAACAAAGTATCTTCTGACATAAAACACCCTATTTCTGAGATGTTTGAAATTTCTTTTTTTCTCCCTCAGAAATAACAAACTGTTGGTTTATGACCAAGTAAATTGAAACCTTCAGATCTTCTCAGAACCATTTCACATAGACATCTGTAAACACTGTAAACTCTATCAGGCCAGATTATACTTCATCTGTGGCCAGTTCTGCACTGAAAAGTTATCGACTTGCTACTTTTTTACTTTTCTCTGCCCTAACCATCTTTGCTATCTTTGGCAGAAAGCAAGGAGAAAAAAATAAAGTATACAAGCTTTAAGAACATTTCCCTTTATTGTTTGTTTCATTCTATTACCCTCCTTTGCTTTGGTCCAGTTGGCTGGCATGCTCTTACTTGGTAAAGTGTACCTCCAAAAACCCATTTCCTCTTCCCTTGGCTCTGAGAATTTCTCCTCCATTTCCTCCCAAATCACAGAAAAAGAAGTGGAGTTTTACCAATTTGAAATGATTCAAATTTTCAGCCCATTGTAAAATATCCACATTAGTTGAACATGACACCTAAATTTTCAACAAGATTATTACATTTTAAAGAGGTGTATATCTGTGTGTGTGTGTGTGTGTGTGTGTGTGTTTTAACGATGCTTATGATTGTCCTCCACCAAATCTTTGGCTTTTGTCCTCTGAGGGAAATGTAGCCTTTGGAGGACTGACATGGCAAAACCTATGCTTATTTATTGAAGAAACATTAAGAAATGAAATAGACGGTCAGCCTAAGGTGTGTAATGACTGACATTTAACAGTGAATTGTTTTCAAAGGATGGGATGTTTTATAAAGTGTGAGTATATGCTGCAGAAATTCTTCCAGAAATCATGAAACCTAGCCTGCAGCTCCCACTCAGTGGTAATCCAAGTGAGCTACATAACTAAAGTTTAAGGTTTCTTCCTTTCAAGGTAAAAATGAAAGTTGATAGCTAAAAGAGAATGCCAGTTCTTATTATGCCTTCATCCCAATTAGTGGGATGGTAAATCTTGTAGTCTTTTCTGTTTTCTCCCTACTTTGCTAGTGAAGCAGAAAGACAATAAATCTAAATGGCAATTGTTTCTGCTCTGATCAGAAACCCTGAGGGTCTTCCCCTAAAGGAATGTGTGTGTGGTTTTTTGTTTTTGT